>NW_023365920.1:271441-274234 GCF_000003815.2 Branchiostoma floridae
CGTCAAGACTACAAAGTGTGCGTTACTTTTATCACTTGATTGTAATAGTATAACCCGTCGACAGAGAGGAAAAAGCGATTTGACTGCTAAAAATTACATACTTACTTATCTACAATGCTTGAAAACTATGTCCGCTTGACGGTTACCTCAGGGTCCGCTTATCGGTTACACTGTGTATTCTTAACTTTCAAACGTCATGGCGTCAAGATTACAAAGTGTGCGTTACTTTTATCACTTGAATTGTATATTATAACCCGTCGATAGAGAGTAGAAAGCTATTTGACTGCTAAAGATTACTTAGCTACTTAAGGCTTGAAATCTATGTCCGCTTGCCGGTTACCTCAAGGTTTGCTTATCGGTTACACTGTGCATTCTTAACTTTCAAACGTCATGGAGTCAAGATCACATAGTGTGCGTTACTTTTAGCACTTGAATTTTATAGTATGACCCGTCGACAGAGAGTAGAAAGCGATTCGAATGCTAGAAATTACTTAGTTACTTATCTACAAAACTTTAAAACCATGTCCACTTGGCGGTTACCTCAGGGTTCGCTTATCGGTTACAATGTCTATTCTTAACTTTCAAACGTCATGGCGTCAAGTTTTCAAAGTGTGCGTTACTTTTATCACTAGAATTGTATAGTATAACCCGTCGATAGAGAGTAGAAAGCTATTTGACTGCTGAAAATTACATACTTACTTATCTACAAGGCTTGAAATCTATGTCCGCTTGACGGTTACCTCAGGGTTTGCTTAGCGGTTACACTGTGTATTCTTAACTGTCAAACGTCATGGCGTCAAGATTTCAAAGTGTGCGTTACTTTTATCACTAGAATTGTATAGTATAACCCGTCGATAGAGAGTAGAAAGCTATTTGACTGCTGAAAATTACTTACTTACTTATCTACAAGGCTTGAAATCTATGTCCGCTTGACGGTTACCTCAGGGTTTGCTTAGCGGTTACACTGTGTATTCTTAACTTTCAAACGTCATGGCGTCAAGATTACAAAGTGTGCGTTACTTTATCACTCGAATGTAATAGTAAAACCCGTGGAGGAGAGTAGAAAGCGATTTGACTGCTAAAAATTACTTCGTTACTTATCTACAAGGCTTGAAAACTATGTCCGCTTGACGGTTACCTCCGGGTTCGCTTATCGGTTACACTGTGTATTCTTAACTTTCAAACGTCATGGAGTCAAGATTACAAAGTTTGCGTTACTTTTATCACTAGAATTTTATACTAAATCCCGTCGAAAGAGAGTAGAAAGCTATTTGACTGCTAAAAATTACATAGTTACTTATCTACAAGGCTTGAAAACTATGTCCACTTGGCGATTACCTCAGGGTTTGCTTAGCGGTTACACTGTGTATTCTTAACTTTCAAACGTCATGGCGTCAAGATTTCAAAGTGTGCGTTACTTTTATCACTTGATTGTAATAGTATAACCCGTCGACAGAGGGTAGAAAGTGATTTGACTGCTAAAAATTACTTCGTTACTTATCTACAAGGCTTGAAAACTATGTCCGCTCGGCGGTTACCTCAAGGTTCGCTTAGCGGTTACAGTGTGTATTCTTAACTTTCAAACGTCATGGCGTCAAGATTACAAAGTGTGCGTTACTTTTATCATTAAAATGTAATAGTATACCGCGTCGACAGAGAGTAGAAAGTGATTTGACTGCTAAAAATTACTTAGTTACTTATCTACAAGGCTTGAAAACTATGTCCGCTTGGCGATTTATATTATTACCTCAGGGTCCGCTTAGCGGTTACACTGTGTATTCTTAACTTTCAAACGTCATGGCGTCAAGATTTCAAAGTGTGCGTTACTTTTATCACTAGAATTGTATAGTATAACCCGTCGATAGAGAGTAGAAAGCTATTTGACTGCTGAAAATTACTTAGTTACTTATCTACAAGGCTTGAAATCTATGTCCGCTTGACGGTTACCTCAGGGTTTGCTTAGCGGTTACACTGTGTATTCTTAACTTTCAAACGTCATGGCGTCAAGATTACAAAGTTTGCGTTACTTTTATCACTAGAATTGTATAGTATAACCCGTCGATAGTGAGTAGAAAGCTATTTGACTGCTGAAAATTACTTAGTTACTTATCTACAAGGCTTGAAAACTATGTCCGCTTGAGGGTTACCTCGGGCTTTGCTTAGCGGTTACACTGTGTATTCTTAACTTTCAAACTTCATGGCGTCAAGATTACAAAGTGTGCGTTACTTTTGTCACTTTAATAATATAGTATGACCCGTTAACAGAGAGTAAAAAGCGATTTGACTGCTAAAAATTACTTAGTTACTTATCTACAAGGCTTGAAACTATGTCCGCTTGGCGGTTACCTCAGGGTTTGCTTAGCGGTTACACTGTGTATTCTTAACTTTCAAACGCCATGGCGTCAAGACTACAAAGTGTGCGTTACTTTTATCACTTGATTGTAATAGTATAACCCGTCGACAGAGAGTAAAAAGCGATTTGACTGCTAAAAATTACATACTTACTTATCTACAATGCTTGAAAACTATGTCCGCTTGACGGTTACCTCAGGGTCCGCTTATCGGTTACACTGTGTATTCTTAACTTTCAAACGTCATGGCGTCAAGATTTCAAAGTGTGCGTTACTTTTATCACTAGAATTTTATACTAAATCCCGTCGAAAGAGAGTAGAAAGCTATTTGACTGCGAAAGATTACTTAGTTACTTATCTACAAGGCTTGAAAACTATGTCCGCTTGGCGGTTACCTCAGGTTTCGCTTATCGGTTACACTGTTATTCTTAACTGTCAAACG
>NW_023365920.1:274334-275764 GCF_000003815.2 Branchiostoma floridae
CGTCGATAGAAAGTAGAAAGCTATTTGACTGCTAAAAATTATTAGTTACTTATCTACAAGGCTTGAAAACTATGTCCGCTTGCCGGTTACCTCAGGGTTTGCTTAGCGGTTACACTGTGTATTCTTAACTTTCAAACGTCATGGCGTCAAGATTACAAAGTGTGCGTTACTTTTATCACTTGAATTGTATATTATAACCCGTCGATAGAGAGTAGAAAGCTATTTGACTGCTAAAGATTACTTAGCTACTTAAGGCTTGAAATCTATGTCCGCTTGCCGGTTACCTCAGGGTTTGCTTATCGGTTACACTGTGCATTCTTAACTTTCAAACGTCATGGAGTCAAGATCACATAGTGTGCGTTACTTTTAGCACTTGAATTTTATAGTATGACCCGTCGACAGAGAGTAGAAAGCGATTCGAATGCTAGAAATTACTTAGTTACTTATCTACAAAACTTTAAAACCATGTCCACTTGGCGGTTACCTCAGGGTTCGCTTATCGGTTACAATGTCTATTCTTAACTTTCAAACGTCATGGCGTCAAGTTTTCAAAGTGTGCGTTACTTTTATCACTAGAATTGTATAGTATAACCCGTCGATAGAGAGTAGAAAGCTATTTGACTGCTGAAAATTACTTACTTACTTATCTACAAGGCTTGAAATCTATGTCCGCTTGACGGTTACCTCAGGGTTTGCTTAGCGGTTACACTGTGTATTCTTAACTGTCAAACGTCATGGCGTCAAGATTTCAAAGTGTGCGTTACTTTTATCACTAGAATTGTTTATTATAACCCATCGATAGAGAGTAGAAAGCTATTTGACTGCGAAAGATTACTTAGTTACTTATCTACAAGGCTTGAAAACTATGTCCGCTTGACGGTTACCTCAGGGTTCGCTTATCGGTTACACTGTGTATTCTTAACTTTCAAACGTCATGGCGTCAAGATTACAAAGTGTGCGTTACTTTTATCACTAGAATTGTATATTATAACCCGTCGATAGAGAGTAGAAAGCTATTTGACTGCTAAAGATTACTTAGCTACTTAAGGCTTGAAATCTATGTCCGCTTGCCGGTTACCTCAGGGTTTGCTTAGCGGTTACACTGTGCATTCTTAACTTTCAAACGTCATGGCGTCAAGATTTCAAAGTGTACGTTACTTTTATCACTAGAATTTTATACTAAATCCCGTCGAAAGAGAGTAGAAAGCTATTTGACTGCTAAAAATTACTTAGTTACTTATCTACATGCTTGAAAACTATGTCCGCTTGACGGTTACCTCAGGGTCCGCTTATCGGTTACACTGTGTATTCTTAACTTTCAAACGTCATGGCGTCAAGATTTCAAAGTGTGCGTTACTTTTATCACTAGAATTTTATACTAAATCCCGTCGAAAGAGAGTAGAAAGCTATTTGACTGCGAAAGATTACTT
>NW_023365920.1:275879-276344 GCF_000003815.2 Branchiostoma floridae
AGTGTACGTTACTTTTATCACTAGAATTGTATAGTATAACCCGTCGATAGAAAGTAGAAAGCTATTTGACTGCTAAAAATTACTTAGTTACTTATCTACAAGGCTTGAAAACTATGTCCGCTTGCCGGTTACCTCAGGGTTTGCTTAGCGGTTACACTGTGTATTCTTAACTTTCAAACGTCATGGCGTCAAGATTACAAAGTGTGCGTTACTTTTATCACTTGAATTGTATATTATAACCCGTCGATAGAGAGTAGAAAGCTATTTGACTGCTAAAGATTACTTAGCTACTTAAGGCTTGAAATCTATGTCCGCTTGCCGGTTACCTCAGGGTTTGCTTATCGGTTACACTGTGCATTCTTAACTTTCAAACGTCATGGAGTCAAGATCACATAGTGTGCGTTACTTTTAGCACTTGAATTTTATAGTATGACCCGTCGACAGAGAGTAGAAAGCGATTCGAAT
>NW_023365920.1:276498-278798 GCF_000003815.2 Branchiostoma floridae
ATTGTATAGTATAACCCGTCGATAGAGAGTAGAAAGCTATTTGACTGCTGAAAATTACATACTTACTTATCTACAAGGCTTGAAATCTATGTCCGCTTGACGGTTACCTCAGGGTTTGCTTAGCGGTTACACTGTGTATTCTTAACTGTCAAACGTCATGGCGTCAAGATTTCAAAGTGTGCGTTACTTTTATCACTAGAATTGTATAGTATAACCCGTCGATAGAGAGTAGAAAGCTATTTGACTGCTGAAAATTACTTAGTTACTTATCTACAAAGCTTGAAAACTATGTCCGCTTGACGGTTACCTCAGGGTTCGCTTAGCGGTTACACTGTGTATTCTTAACTTTCAAACGTCATGGCGTCAAGACTACAAAGTGTGCGTTACTTTTATCACTTGATTGTAATAGTATAACCCGTCGACAGAGAGGAAAAAGCGATTTGACTGCTAAAAATTACATACTTACTTATCTACAATGCTTGAAAACTATGTCCGCTTGACGGTTACCTCAGGGTCCGCTTATCGGTTACACTGTGTATTCTTAACTTTCAAACGTCATGGCGTCAAGATTACAAAGTGTGCGTTACTTTTATCACTAGAATTGTATAGTATAACCCGTCGATAGAGAGTAGAAAGCTATTTGACTGCGAAAGATTACTTAGTTACTTATCTACAAGGCTTGAAAACTATGTCCGCTTGACGGTTACCTCAGGGTTCGCTTATCGGTTACACTGTGTATTCTTAACTTTCAAACGTCATGGCGTCAAGATTACAAAGTGTGCGTTACTTTTATCACTAGAATTGTATATTATAACCCGTCGATAGAGAGTAGAAAGCTATTTGACTGCTAAAGATTACTTAGCTACTTAAGGCTTGAAATCTATGTCCGCTTGACGGTTACCTCAGGGTTTGCTTAGCGGTTACACTGTGCATTCTTAACTTTCAAACGTCATGGCGTCAAGATTTCAAAGTGTACGTTACTTTTATCACTAGAATTTTATACTAAATCCCGTCGAAAGAGAGTAGAAAGCTATTTGACTGCTAAAAATTACTTAGTTACTTATCTACAAGGCTTGAAATCTATGTCCGCTTGGCGGTTACCTCAGGTTTCGCTTAGCGGTTACACTGTGTATTCTTAACTTTCAAACGTCATGGCGTCAAGATTACAAAGTGTGCGTTACTTTTATCACTAGAATTTTATACTAAATCCCGTCGAAAGAGAGTAGAAAGCTATTTGACTGCTAAAAATTACTTAGTTACTTATCTACAAGGCTTGAAATCTATGTCCGCTTGCCGGTTACCTCAGGGTTCGCTCAGAGGTTACAATGTCTATTCTGAACTTTTAAACGTCATGGCGTCAAGATTTCAAAGTGTGCGTTACTTTTAACACTTGAATTGTTTATTATAACCCATCGATAGAGAGTAGAAAGCTATTTGACTGCGAAAGATTACTTAGTTACTTATCTACAAGGCTTGAAATCTATGTCCGCTTGGCGGTTACCTCAGGGTTTGCTTAGCGGTTACACTGTGTATTCTTAACTTTCAAACGTCATGGCGTCAAGATTTCAAAGTGTACGTTACTTTTATCACTTGATTGTAATAGTATAACCCGTCGATAGAGAGTAGAAAGCTATTTGACTGCTGAAAATTACTTAGTTACTTATCTACAAGGCTTGAAATCTATGTCCGCTTGACGGTTACCTCGGGGTTCGCTTAGCGGGTACACTGTGTATTCTTAACTTTCAAACGTCATGGCGTCAAGATTATAAAGTGTACGTTACTTTTATCACTTGATTGTAATAGTATAACCCGTCGATAGAGAGTAGAAAGCTATTTGACTGCTGAAAATTACTTAGTTACTTATCTACAAGGCTTGAAATCTATGTCCGCTTGGCGGTTACCTCAGGGTTTGCTTAGCGGTTACACTGTGTATTCTTAACTTTCAAACGTCATGGAGTCAAGATCACAAAGTGTGCGTTACTTTTAGCACTTGAATTGTATATTATAACCCGTCGATAGAGAGTAGAAAGCTATTTGACTGCTAAAGATTACTTAGCTACTTAAGGCTTGAAATCTATGTCCGCTTGCCGGTTACCTCAAGGTTTGCTTATCGGTTACACTGTGCATTCTTAACTTTCAAACGTCATGGAGTCAAGATCACATAGTGTGCGTTACTTTTAGCACTTGAATTTTATAGTATGACCCGTCGACAGAGAGTAGAAAGCGATTCGAATGCTAGAAATTACTTAGTTACTTATCTACAAAACTTTAAAACCATGTCCACTTGGCGGTTACCTCAG
>NW_023365920.1:279811-316788 GCF_000003815.2 Branchiostoma floridae
GTTACACTGTGTATTCTTAACTTTCAAACGTCATGGAGTCAAGATCACAAAGTGTGCGTTACTTTTAGCACTTGAATTTTATAGTATAACCCTTTCACAGCGAGTGGAACGCGATTTGACTGCTAAAAATTACATAGTTACTTATCTACAAGGCTTGAAAACTATGTCCGCTTGGCGGTTACCTCAGGGCTCGCTTAGCGGTTACACTGTGTATTCTTAACTTTCAAACGTCATGGCGTCAAGATTACAAAATGTGCGTTACTTGTATCACTTGAATGTTATAGTATAACCCGTCGAGGAAGGTAGTTAAATAATTCTTTTTGAAATCCAAGCGACTTTCAACAATCAAGGGATAACTTATGGAATCTGCTTAAGACATCACAATTAACGCACATTGCGTTATCGTGACGCCATAACGTCTAAAATAAAGACAACGGTGAAAAAGGAGCTTTCCGGGTCCCCGACTTTCGAGGGTCAGTCACATAGTTTTCAAGCCTTGCAGATAAGTAACAAAGTAACTTCTAGCAGTCAAATGGCTTTCTACTCTCTGTCGACGGGATCTCCTATAAAATTCAAGTGATAAAAGTAACGCACACTTTGTAATCTTGACTCCATGACGTTTGAAAGTTAAGAATACACAGTGTAACCGCTAAGCAAACCCCGAGGTAACCGTCAAGCGGGCATAGTTTTTAAGCCTTGTAGATAAGTAACAAAGTACCTTTTAGCCGAAGGCGCGAGTCCGAAATGTTCTAATTGGGACTCTCTGAAACGTCATTTCCTGCATTTTCAGGGGTAAATTTGGCAAGTAGACTAGCTAGATTTAATGAAATTTCCATCATTAGAAAAATACACAAAGATTTTAGCTTTGGGGGCAGCCCTAACCGAAGCTAGGTACTCATTTTCACCTGAGTGAAGTTAGGAAAGTCGTGTAAAGTGCCTTTGCCAAGGGCACAACATCGAGACAAATTAGCAGTTTTCGAACCCGTTACCTCTGAGGTCTGGGTCAAATACCTTACCGATTGCGCCTCACGATGCCACTTTTTGTATTAAAGTGCCCTTCAATCATACCGTAAATATGCACGGTTGACGACACCTTAAAACTACAGTGTAATGGGAAAACTCTGCCAACACATGTCTTAAGAAGATGGAAGAGACTTTTGTAGGTTTGGATGGACTATAGCGTAACCTCTCTCTCTACACTTTAACTTTCGGTTAACTCTAACCAAACACATTTGGCCCATGTTGTCATTGTTAACGATGACCTCTGCGGGATGTGCCTCTGCCCATGCATAAACTCTGACCGAACTAAGGGGCTAATGAGGCTGAGTGGCACTGTTCTATTCTCAAGAGGCAAACCTGTCTACATTCACCGCTCAAGATGAGAAGGTAAAACTTCATCTTCTGAAATGCAAGATTCCTACAGTCTACAGCACTTTTAATGGTACAGCCATTGTAAGAGCAAGTTCATGATTAATCAGCCGTAGGGGCAGCACAACATGTTGTGCTGTATCAATAGGCATTTTAGTCCCCTGGCGGCTCCTATCTCCTCTCCGGGGCATGGTGAATGATGTTATTCACCGTATGGCTGATACGACAAGAAGTTTCGCCAGGCCTCCGTCCGGGTGATTTGTAGTGAATCACCAACTCCAGACAGAATGGTTTTGCTCCATCGCACACCGCACTATCGCACGTGTGGGGGTTATTTAACGTGCATGGGGTGTGGCTCTCCCCATACACGGGACCTCCATTTAACGTCCTATCTGAGGGACGGTCCTAGCCGAAACCAGGTACTCATTTTCACCTGAGTAAAGTGAGGAAAGTCGTGTAAAGTGCCTTTCCCAAGGGCACAAGATCGGTGGCACGGCAGGCGGATTCGAACCCGCAACCTCTCGGTGCAAATCCGGACATGCTACCGCTGCGACACGCGGTCCCACTAAGAGCAAGTAGACAACAGAAAATTGTCGACTACTCCGTCAAATATAATATTGATGTTATTTGCATACAAGAGCATAGAATTGTTCACCCACGAAATGAGATGATTGACATGTATTGGCAACTATCTCCTCGCAGCTACAAAGAACTGCCAACGATTCACCATTGGAGGAGTTGGAGTTTTACTCTCTCCGAGAGCGTCAGACAACCTGCTTAAGGTAAGGAGGATCAGGGAACAGATACTGACTGCAGAATTCGAGTTAAACCCCAGGATAACTGTCATTGCGGCTTACAGCCCTACAAACTGCAGCGAAGAGAGTAATGTGGATAACTTTTACAATGATCTCAAAGAATGTTCCTGCACACAACTTCCTTGTCATAGCAGGAGACTTTGACGACCAGATAGGACACAAAGATTCAGTCTTCACATATAACAAAACGACAAACAGAAACGGACACAAATTGCTTGACTTTGCCCAGGAATTTGGTTTATAAATTGATAATATGAAATACCAAATTCATGAAGCCTCTGAACAAACTATGGACACATCAACATCCTGTGGGACACCGCTCACAAATCGACTACATTATGACTCGTTAAAAATGGAGGAACAGTGTCAGGGATTGTCGGACTTTCTCGTCATTCTCCACTGTAGGATCAGACCATCGAATGGTATCCTGTGATACCTGCCTCAGTCTACAGGCATCTAAGAAATGATCCCATTCAAACCCTGTGAAACGGGTAGGCTGGAGAGCAGGAACCCTACATTGAAATATCAATTTACACTTGAGGGAAAATTAAATTCGATGTTCTAGCAGACACTTCTGATGACATTGGAACAGCTTACAAACAACTTCATTGAGGCAACGGAAGAAACTGCTCTCTCTACAATACCCAAGAAAAAAATCTTCACCATTGAGTTCTCACACTCTTGTCAACAAAGCACGAATAAAAGTGTTCACAGCAAAACAAGTGTATGAGAATAGAGCTACCAGAACCAGTTACAAAAAAAACGTATATGTAAGAAAAAGACTCTTGGAAGAAGCATATCAAGTGCTGACGCAGAATTCATCCAAGGAAAATTGGTAATGTAAATGCAAAATTGTTCGCGGTAGTTTTTATGTTCGCGGTTTTCGCGGTGGCCACTTCACTGCAAACTTAAAACCACCGCGAACATATATCCCTTATATTATGTGGCTACAGTCTATGGTGCTACCACGAAACTCCATTTCCTGCTACCGAGAAATTAAATCCCCGCGAACTTAAATGCATTTACAGTAGCATTGCCCATCTTCATGTCATAAAACAATTCGATGCTGCCTGGAGAACTATTAACGAACTAACCGGCTGAAAATCCAAACCAACAGTCAAGCTAAAAAGGAGATCTCCAGACGAGAGGAAAGACAACTGGTTAACACATGAATGTAAGTTCATCTGTGACGGTAGTTAACATATTGATACAATTTTAAGACTTTATATCCGTACACAAAATAAAGTGCTTACCAACAAGCTTTCGATCAGTCCTCTGATCCTTGAGAACTTGACAACTTGAGAAGGATCAGAGGACTGATCGAAAGCTTGTTGGTAAGCGCTTTATTTTGTGTACGGATATAAAGTCTTAAAATTGGATCAACTGGTTAACACACTTCAAGTCCCTCCTAGGCTCAGCTACAAGAACTCTATCTGACCGACAACTAAAGATGGTACCTGTAATGGAAGAACTAGACATCTCAACAGATATTTTTACCCTAAGTGAACTTGAAATAGTTCTAAGATTTCTTGTAACAGGGTGCCCCTGTACTATATTGTAATTTAGCCAAGTTCCTTGTACTTCCCAAGATATTCCTGTTACAAGACTGGGTTAGTCACTTTTGCCTTGTTCTATTCTGAGAAATAGGCCGAGTAGCCATTTGACTAATGGCCCGAAGACAGTCGAATCACCTCTCCTGCTGGGGGGAGCGCATCTTTCCAGTGGACACAACCAAATTTGGTATAGCTAGGGACTGACCACTACTGACCATAGCGGGAAGTTAGTCATTGATGATGTCATGATGATGTAAAGAGAAGGAATGTACGTAGGCGGATAAGAAACATATAAATACGGACATAGAACCCATGTACTCAGTGTAGTCTGGAGAGGAGAAGAGCACGTGAGATGTAAGAGTTCAGCTTTGGAGAGACAAGAAATACAGACACGTCTTCCATGTAGCTCTGGCTCCCTTGTGTCCTTGGTTCGCGTACATAAGTATAAGATCTGCAGCTATTCCCGAACTCTGTAAGGGACGCCTTCGAAGTCAAGGTCACGATTAACCACTACCCTTACATTCTCACCTCCAATAGGTCTCATGGACTTGACGTAATATACCGGCCATCATCTTGAAAGACCCTGTTTTCTATAACGTTTTGATACACTTGTGCAACCAAACTTTTCTTCCACACAGACCTACACCATCCTGGCTTAAAGGAGGAATTGTGCCAATACCTAAACAAGTGCTTTTTAAAACAACCCGTGTCTTGGCGTGCAGTAGAGATAATTTGCTTGTCAGTGCTAAATACGTTTGCAGTATATCGCTTTTTGATTGCTATGTGTAAAGTGTTGTTTCCTAGGTACCAATAAGTGGGCAGATCATCAACTGATAAGGTGGTAGAGATGGTTTTATGCGGCTTCGAAGTGCATCACCTTCAAACATATATAGTGCATTTTGGACCACACAGAACTCTTCGTAAATATGTAACTTGGACGTTAACATTCGATGAGAAAGATGCTAGCACACATGTACACAGAATGACTTTTACTCTGAGACTCCTAAATTTTCTTATTGAAACACAGAATTTGACGCCAATAAATCGATAAATCTATATCATCCATATTACACCTATGGTCAATTGCATAAATCAATCCGAAAGAAACTGCAGCGCACTGGGGAGAACCACTTGGATTTTGAAACGCACGAACCTCTCCGGACACTTGAGAAAACTTCTGAAGTTGAGAGAGTATAACACTCTATAATGAATTTTGTAAATAACGTTTAAAAAAGAAAAAAAATCCGAAAGTCGAGTGTCAAACCTACGTTGAGTAAACGATAGTATATGCCTAAAAGGGAGGTTTAAAACTCGGTGGAGATGTACCTTTGTCCGACTAAGCCGTGAGACTAGGACGCGAGAGAAGGCCTTTGGTTTGGAAGGGTTAACGTTAACCAACACCATCGGTAGCAAGCAACAAATTGGACAAAATCTGGAAGTCTAACATCCCTAACAAACTGCAGGTCCAAGTTCACTATTCTTGGGTACCTGAATTTTGCAGAAACCTTAACACGTACTTGCCAACCCAAACCGAATAGATGGGACCTACACACGAAAGTTACTTCGCAGAGCACAGGATATATTTGGACTCAACATGCTAGTCTTAAAACAATTTATGGAAGCCTCCCACGGCTGTTTCAGAAGCTGACTCACCGAAGGTTAAAATTTGCGGGACACGTTTTTGTCGAGCCAAGCAGAAAATAGTTCAGCCTGTTCTCCTATGGAAACCCGCGGAGTGTCCGGGTAACGGACGTTACTAGTACCAGTACTAGCCTGGTCCCCACGTCGATATTGTATGTATGTACATAGTACATTTACCGCAGAGCAAGGTTATTGTCAATAGCCCTGAAACATTTCGTCTTTGTTTTGACACGCCAGGTGTGTCAATAGCCACAGCGTACCGGCAAACGACGAAAGGCTTTTCATCTAGAAATCGCTAGAGGGCAGTTTTTCACTGTAAACAAGAAACAAGGGTTATTCTATAAAAGACTGGAGGTGTGGATCATATTTAAATTCTCTTAAAGTCATTGTGTATAATTGACTCTATTTATTGTAAATAAAATAATGTCGATAAAATAATGTTGCTTAAATGTTAAAGGCAGTTTTGTTTGTTTATCGTTAGAAAATGAACAACAACAAAAACTAACTCTTCTTTACCTAACGATAAGTGGTTAAGTCTAATGTATTTCCGGTCAGCGTCCATGGCCATCACAACACCTGTAACTGTTACATGTCTCCACGGCAGTCAACTGGTCAGTCTCTGGACATGTGGGACAGCGTGTCCGTACACTAGGCAGTTGGACAGACCATCTACGTGTAGACAAACACGTCCACTCGCCACGTGGACCCTGAGGACTGCTCCATGGACACGAGTGTTTGTGCGAGACGCTGAAGAAAAGTAATGGGAAACTCGGCCTTCAAGAACGGTGACGTTTATAATTTATAAACCCTTATCTGTGTCCACAAGTGTGAATGTACCAAATTATATAAGGGTAAGGGTTAGGCTAAGGTTAGGGTTGGGTTCAGGTTATGGTTAGGGTTGTGAATACAGAGTTTACACGCTGTTTAAGTCTACTCTACTCTCTACTCTTTATTTGAGAAGTTAAGCACTTAAAATTTTCTCTGGCGACCCAGTAATATGTAACCAGGTTCCAGGTAACACACATACAAACATGATCATTGTTTACTAACTGACCAGCACGGGTTGCAGTAGTCAACCTTTCCAGTGGACCATTCCAATACAACGTAGGAGGGTTGATCACTTGATGACATATGGCAGGACTTAAAGGGGACGGGGCTCGAAATACCCTCTTGCCCACTTGAAAATGCAACCTCATTTTGCTTGGCGCAACTTGATTTTAAACCCAGGTTGCTCACTGTGCAACCTGAAATTTTGCAGTTGGATCACTGCTTTTGTCCCCCACCTATGTGCATAAGCTTTTGTATTTATTTTTTAATAACATAAAACATATTACATAGTTACATATAACTAGAAGAAAGGATAAGGGATAAGTAGCTGATTTGAAGAAAGTAACAACTTGAAAGTGGGGCAACCTGAAATGTTGATGGCGCAACCTGGCTTTTGACTCAGGTTGCCACTTGGACAACCTGGCTCAAAAAAGTATTTCGGGCACTGGGGGATCATAATTTCATAGCCTGAGTACCACCCAATTTACTACCGGGGCACCTTACACTCACTACTAGCGATAGCTACCCTAAAATCATGTATCAGGAGCCCCAATAGCCCAGAAAGACACTACCAATGCTAAGACTCAACTTGAGTTTATTTCAAACGTTCGCATACGAACACTGACGCTAACTTTGGCATTTGAACATCAGACGGCTGATCCCGATTACAGGGTATGGCCGTCAAACAGTCAGTACTGTAAATGCAGAAATGTTCGCGGTGGATTAATGTTCCACGATCTCCGGGCGTATCGATGGAAGGACAGCCATATTTAATTAAGTTCGACAAAGGGTTGCGCGTATTTTCACCTGAAAACCGTCCCTGTCACATATAAGCCATACTTTGTACCTTGTACAATTGTCACATGCACTAAAGTTGTTATTATAAGCGAGGCCTGGGCGATTGCCGCAGAATCGTCATCCGATCGATTTTCGCAAAGTGTGACGGGGGTATAATCACTACATACATACTACACACGCTACTCCCATATAGTGATATATAGTTCCCGCACTTTGAATTCTTGTCTAGTGTTGAAAAATTCATTTTTCTTATATGAGTTTTGATCAAACGACATTATAGTATACAATTTTACATTGCATTATACATTACACATCTCAAGCTACATCTTTAACATTACTAAGAAACGAGAAGAAGCCAAACAAATGTATTAGATGCCATGTTTTAGATTAGTCTTAGAAACCGTGTGTACTGTATTACAACCTTTTGCATCTATATGCCCGTACTTAGCCTGATAAGGCATGGATGTGCAATAAAGGCAGTTATAAACAGTCAAACAGTCAGGAAACACTCTTAGCCCACAAGTAACAATGTAGAAAAGTGTGTATAATTTTATGATGTTTTGTAACATTCACTGCAACTTTGTTTCCAATTTAACAGGTGGTCGAGTGAAGCTGGTAGGAACAGCCAACCAGTATATTGACAAGGTATGTGTAGAAAGAAAATAATGCAAGTTCACTTTGTTCCATGGATAACCTTTATCCTTTGTTTTTAAGAACAGTGATATTTAGTGATATTAAGTTGATGGATGGTGGTTTCAAATTGCAATATTTAAACATACAAAACATATAAAGATATTATTAATGGCCCAAATATTACATGGTCTATGGGGAGACTAGTTTGAGAAGGAGGTCACCTGAGGTGATGGAGCAAGAGTCTATCTACATGAGCACGTCACCGGAACGTACTGCACCTGCGCGAAAAGTATAGACATGCTAATCTCCCGGTTTACTAAAGGTCCGCATTTAAGAAAGTGTGTGCCTGTATAAGGGTAAACTCCGTGTACGTTTTACATGAAACCATGTCTCTAAAATATACTGTGCAACAAGCGGGATTTCAATGCAACGTTAAAAAATCAACCTGTGTTCGCGCAGGCGCAGTACATTCTACTGACGTGTTATCTACATGGAATGAGCAAAATAATAGCAACCCAGATTAAGATGGGGGTTCTCACAACTATTAGACTACTAGTAACAACATTATTGGACATGCTTAATGGAGACCTCATGGCTTTCAGAGTCACTTCTCTAATGTCAAGTGAAGAAGAAGAAGCAAATATTGCAGTTTAAAACCAGGTCATCCATCAACTTGATATATTCTAAACACTGTTTTTAAATACTAGTATAGAAATCTCGTCTCATTCTGTGGAATAAACTTTAACTTAAGGTGAACTAAGCATAGGGACTTGAACTGGTAGAATTTCAGAGCTAATCGTGCAACTGCGCAAAATTCAGTGTATAGGGGCGGTGCCCATCTCTGTTTCTATAGCCCTTGGGCAACACTGGCCATATATAGGGATACTGTATATGCAACAGTTGGTATATTTTGTGAATGTCATTGTCATGCTGACCTCCCAAGTTTGTCAAGACAATGAGTCGGCGATTGTAGTAGCATTTTGGAAATTAAACCAAGGACCTGATCCTTAATTTATGCAAAATTCCTTGAGCAAAATAGAAGAAAAATTATGAATTTAAATTTACAGGTATAAGATATGTTGCCCGATTGGTTGAGAAGGGGTGCATGCTTAATTTGAGTTTTTCTATATTAATGTTCTAGTTCAAAATATTTATCTGTGGGTGCATATTTTGATGGGTGTGCATTAGAGCTGTGTACTGGTACAGTACCAAATTGAATACAGGACAATCAATTAGGTACAGGTACAAAATACCGGAACACTGGTGTACCAGTACTGGACCTGTATCTAATTAGTGCAAGCCAAGCAGGACAACAGGTCAGGGGATGGCCATTTTGACAGATAAATTATAGTCACTGTGAAATTACAATGATAGCAGTCTCTGAGCCCCAGTGAGGGAAAAACAACAATCTTGTAAGGGTCAAATTTTTCTTGCATCATGTGTCAACCACAATAAACATGTTTCTATTGGTTCAAACATGCTTCTATCCTTATTGAAGATCGACTTTTACTTGAACAAGTAGTTCAGGTACAGGTTCAGGTCCGGACCTGTACCTAAACTCGTGCACCTGTGCCTGTACCTAAAATTTGTTTAGGTACACAGCTCTAGGGTGCCTGCTTTAATGGAGAAAGTCATGTAATCGTTATAATGATAGTAGTAAGTTACTAGTGGTCTGTTGAAGAAATGCAGTTGATCAACAAAAGAGTTAGCAATTGCAGGCATTGGACCTTCTTTAGCGATCCATTGAAAGAAATTTCCATAAACATGTCTACAAGCTTTTATGATGTACAGTGATGTTATAATTATATATCTTCTCCCTGTTGTTCCTCAGGTGCGGTTCGGTGAGACTGACCAACTAGAACACATCCCAGGTACGTCCTGATGTTTGGGTTGTATAACAAGTTCCCAGCCTTGCCCAGAAATAACTTGAACAACTCAAAGTTTGGGTTACAGTTACATAGTTGTAAGCCTTTAGTCAACATTCACTAAATTTCAAATCATTTTGTTTCTTGCTTTGAGTGTTGACCCCATTGCACTGCAGTATACAAAATGTAAAATACTAACAGTAACTGTAGTTAATGTTGTGCTATTCTTACATTATGTACTACTAGGTATCTTACATTTGGGACCACACCTTAAAGCATTGATACCTATTATTAAGTTCAATGTGAACCAGGGTTTACTTGACTTTTCCATTACGTTTCAGTCCCACAAATTTGCCACAGACTTGCCCCTAATCAAGGATGTGTAGCTAGAGTTGTACTTAATTGGGTGTACTTCAGTTGAAAGAATATGTAAAGCATTTGCTGTCATCACAAAACAAGTACTATAATTGATATGTAATGTTAAAATACATTTTCCAATGATAAAAAAAAAACTGTTTCCCCAGACAATAACCTTGGTGTGGGGGGACTGGCTGGAGGAGACCAGAGCTCCGCCCTACTGCTGGACTCGGTACAGCAAAAACAACGTCTTCCCGACATGTCTGCGGTAAATGATCAGACTCCACATCTGTCCTCACACGATTCACAGACTCACTCCGGCAAGCTGGGGGCAGGGGGTGATGTAGGGGTTACTGAGAGCAGGGATGGGGACACCTGGACAGAAAGTCCCCTTGGTGAGAACATGAACTCTAAGAGACCAAATGGCATCCAAGTAGTTGGAGAAAGTCCAGCACTCATCCCTGCTGATGACACAGAACAACAGACAGGCCTCCCTGACGACACGTTACATGCTAGCAATACATCCGCCTTGCCTCTGACCACAGTGCCGCCCAGACTAGGCAGGACACACACTCGCTACTCCCTCCCTGAGGACATCGTTTACGTGCTAGACAAAGTCAAGGGCGCACAGTCACCGGACGCACACAGGAAACCGTCGGTGGTCATCACTGACAGTCAGAACACGGTCCCACCGTCGGGACCACAGGAACAGTCCAGGAGCAGGGACTGTCTGGACCGTCCCATTTACCCAGCCTTGCCTTACTCACCGTACGCCTCACCCATGGCATCACCCAGGTTATCAGCCAGATACCCACGCAGGCCGGCCACCGAGTCCCACACCGTCAGCATTATGGACAAGGAGGTACGTTAGATGCCATTCTTTTGTTATACAGGGCTCGAAATACCACCATCGTTAACGCAGGTTAACTTGGAGCTGTGCAGGTATTTCTGGTGTCTACCTGCACCTAACCTGCACTGGTCCATGTACTGGGTTTTATCCATAAATGTCCTGTAACGTAGGTGTATATGGATTGTTATTAGCTGCATTGACTGTTACCACCTATTGATTATAAAAAAAAAATAGCAATGGCTCCTCAACAATTTTAGTATGATCCATACTTCCTAAATTCTGAGTGGCGCAGGTAAGATTTGTCTGGTACACGTACTCTCACCTCTCAAATAAACGTACCGGTACGTTTATTTTTTCCGCCTCAAAATCCACCCGGTACGTCCTTATTTTAGACGGTACGTTTATTTTTTTTTCAATTGGGGCTTTCTTTACTAACCAGGGACCCCCAAAATATTGAAAGTTTGGTATTTTCTGCCCATATTTCCGCTGTATTTTTGCTTAATATTCACTATTTTTCGGACGAGGCATCGCGGATTTCCCTGCCGCTAGCGCTATGACCCAAACATAACTAGGGATGCGTACCGGTACGCAGGACCAGTTCTGGACTTGCAAAAACGTTTTGGTTCAGGTCCAAAAATAGCGGAACACAAGTGATTCGGTACTGGACTCGTAAAAAAATATATCCTTTTTGTTTTAGACCATCTTTAACCTTCCAAAAATCTTGAAATGTTGCGCTGAACAAAGACGAAAACATCGAGGTCACATGCTACACACACAGTTGCTTACTTCCGTAAATTCTCTATCAAAACACAGAAATTAACCACCAACCAAACAAATTAAAAAGTTACCAATACTTTTCCACTATTTTTCACCCGTAGTCAACTTGTTTTAATGTTCCAGCAACGAAAAAATCATTCCAAAACAAAGCATAGCGTTCAATCGGCTCGAAAAGATCCGCCATGTTGGATTCATCAACTCACGCCGAATCTCGCGGTAATGCGCGAGAGAATCATATATTTTCTGCAGTACCGGTATTTCTCGATAGGGGGCAGTGTCTATGACCTTGGTTTCTGCAACATTGAAAATAGCACAAGTGGTGAATAAGGTATTCTAAGTTGGAATGTTTCTTCAAAATGTTATTTTGTAACAATGATTATGAAATAAACTTCTTTTTTTATTTCTTCAATTTTTATTTTCAGTCATTTTTTTACTTTTAGTTTAATCTTTGTTGATGGTGTGACACTCAGATAAAGAAAATATGTGCAATAACATGGGAATTATTCTGTTCATTATTTATACAATTAACTGATATGGTAATAAAAAATAAAAAAATAACTGATATGGTACTGAGGCATAAATAAATAAAAAGAGCCTACCTGCTTATCATCTTCTCTTGGACTGAAGTAGCATGGGCACAGTTTACATGTCAATTTGGTAATTTTCCGGGGGGTACTTTTATTCCAGGGGGTACTTTTATTAGATTTTGAAGATTTGTCCGGGGGGTACTTTTATTCCAGGGGGTACTTCTATTTGAGAGGTGAGAGTATACAGTGCAGGTATGCAGAAAAAAGGATTTCTAGCCCCGTTATATATAACTTATAACACAAACATGTAACAAATACCAGTTGCTCGATCTCCAGGTATTTTGCTAGTTGCGCAATGTTATTTTCTCTTTAGGCCATGGCATGCATGGCATGCACGAAACTATTTTGCCTTTCAGTAAGATACCAAACTGTCTAAAGCAATTGTTTAACAATTGTTTACTTTTCCAAACCCAAACAGGATTTCACCCAGCTCAACCAGTACAGACTGAAAGAAGAAATAGGAAAGGTATGGATCCAACAATTGCATGTTAACACAAAGTAACACTGACTGCATGTGCATTTTCAAAAACAATTTTGCAAAGCATTTTCAATATAACCTTCACAGATGTGTTTCTTGAAAAGAGTTGGAGTCCTTGAGCACACATGATATGACAAGGTAAATGGAAAACAGCTCATGCTGTTGTGGTCTCTCTGTGCACAATATGGCAGATAGCAAACCATCAGCAAATTATGCTAGTCTCCCAGCCAAGTAACATCTTCAACAATGGCCTGGACTCCCAGGCATTGCTGAACATGCAACCTGTATGAACACACAGTTAACTGGTGCAAATGCACTGAAGAGATCCAGTTTTTTCAACAACAGTTTTGTGTTGAAGAAGTTGTTTCCAAAGGATACTGTTGCTCAAGTAACTACGTAACCTTAAATTGTTTCAGAAGGTGTTTTGAAAGCACATGGAACTGTTTTTGAAGACATGTAAATTAGTGTTTTTATGTGCATGCGGCATCTGATTGTGTGTGTGTGTGTGTGCACTTGTGTGTCTGTGTGTGTGACTGTGTGTTTGTGCATGTGTGTATGTGTACTGTGTGATGTTTGTATAGATGTGTGTGTGGTGTGATATGTTTGTGTATGTGTGTCCTCACATGTATGGGTGTGTATGTGTACATTTTGTATGTGTGTGTCTGTTTCTGTACATGTGTGTAATATGTGTTTGTGTACATGTGTGTAATATGTGTTTGTGTACCATCTGTGTTATTCTTTTGCTGAGTATCTTCTCCATTACCCAGGGTGCCTATGGTGTTGTGAAGCTAGCATATGACGAAAAAGATGACACAAACTATGTGAGTACCTTAATTATGACAATTAATAACCAATTTACTGTTTGATGTTTTGATACATTTGATATCATGTGACTGCTACACCAGAACTATTTGGTGTTACACATGCCTGTATATGTGGTGAACATTTGGGTGGAGAGATTGATGCACATCCATTCTCCTGCATGGCGGGCCCCCATATGGTCTAGCCATTGTGGTAGCTCTGCTTCAATTGGCCGACCTTATCACCATGGATGACTACTTACTAGACATCAGCCAATCAGAGATTGTCCTCAGGTCCCAAAAAGAGCAACCACATTGATACTTATAACCAAGATGCCCAGCACATTACATTTAATGAAGGAGGTTCGCCTGAGTTCTTTCTGCATCCAAACTTGTTTATCAGGATGTAGTTGGTTCTGTGGCCCCAGCATCACTGATTCTGATCAGCAAACAACAAACTCTGTCAGACAGACAGGTTCAAGTCTGTTGTATACTGCACAAGGTCTTTGCATTAGTCTACCATGATGTGTGTAGTATGATATGAATGCTGATTGGCTGATGCTAATTGATAACAAGGCAAGCTCATTATTATTGGTAAATAAGAAGCCCCAAAAAGTTTGGCAGAGCTACCATGTGCAAGACTAAAAAGACTGTGGGCCATGGGTGGTGCTGTGTGGAAGAATGTTGATGTTTAATTTCATGCAAGAGGATTCTAGGCTTCATTGTATTGTTGGGATACTTGTCAGTGAGCAATAGCATACTGTGCATTGAATGGATCAATATAGATTATGATATTGTAAGCTGAGCGTTCAACAACCATAATTATTGAATAAAATCAAGGAGTTTCTTTAAACCTCCTAGATGCAACAGATTTTTTACTTAATATCAAACTTAAGGTATTTTATTTAGCTGGGCAGAAAGAACTTGGCTTGTTTGCTATAATACTCTTTGAGATATACATACAAAGTCAGGTACATATGCAGGGCTCGAAATACCACCTGCATTATGCAGGTTAGTGCAGGTAAAATTGGAGCTGTGCAGGTATTTCTGTTGTCTACCTGCACCTAACCTGCACTGGTCCATGTGCTTTGTTTTATACATAAATATCTTATGGTGTACGTAGGTGCATGTGGATTGTTGTTACATGTATTAGATGCATTGACTGTTACCGCCCATCAAGTATAAGATAATTGTTCCTGAACAACATCAGTATGATCCTTAGTTCCTAAATACAGAGTGGTGCAGGTAAAATTTGTCTGGTGCAGGTAATTTTCAATGCCACCTGCACCAGTTCAGGTATGCAGGAAAAAGTACTTCGAGCCCTGATATGGAATACAACACGGTGTATTCCATATCACCTGAGGTACCAGCCCGACCGTGAGAAGGATCACCCGATGGCCAAAGGCCGGAGGGTGATCCGATCCGCGGGAGGGCTGGGACCGAGGGTGATGCAGAATACACCGTGTTGTATTTTGTCTTACCCACCTGAGAAAACACATATTTCAATGCAAAATGCACCAGAAGTTGAGAAAGTGTTTTGTCCTCGAACAGAAGATTGTAGCAACAGCAATTCTAACGTCCGAATCCAGTATTCGAATTTTTAACCGTGTGATACGGAAAGTTATGACACGGTCCGGAACACCTGTATGGAACGTTTTTGTGTCACAGGTATGACATAAATTGTGTTTATCGTAGTATATGCTGTCATATGTTAATTATTTATGTCATATATAATCATGTATATTGTTACCTTGATTGCATGCTGGTCCATTAATATGGAAAACTGCTTCTTTTAACAGGCAATGAAGATTATATCCAAGAAAAAACTCATCAAAAGGGATTTTTTCCGTAAGTATTTGCTGACCTGCATATTGCAATATTTCCAACCTTTCACCAGCTATTAGACTTCCAAAAAACTACATTCCTGTTAAAATCACAGAACCCACTAGTCATTGAAAACGTGGACTTTTATCAGTGACTACCTCCAAAGAAGAAATCTACAAACCTCGCAGTAAAGTATGTAGATTGAATCATAATATAGCTGTATAGAATAGACACTTGTTACTTCTTACTGTCTGTGCCATTGCAATTAACCTATGGGCATGGATTTGCAAATAAATTTATAGATTAAATTAATGGGGAAGGTCTAGCAACCCTCCCTGTAAAAATGATTTAACCCTGCTACTAAAACAGCAATTAAGGAAACTTGCTGCCATATGTGCAACAAGACACTACAAGCCAGAGTCTAATGTCCCACCTACAGTAAAGAGAGAGAAACATTGAAGAGGCTCCACAATAACTTTGGAATTCCACTTTTCCCATTTTGAAATGGGCTTATATTTTCAATATAAAAGCACTTGGTGAAAAGTCTTTACATATGATTGACAAGTATGATGTACAGTTGTAAAATATGATGAAAACTTTCATGAATATTCATTTTGAAAATTTTCTTCCTGCAGGAAGCGTTTTTCCTGCAGGAATTCCTGCAGGAAAAACTTTTTCCTGCAGGAATTCCTGCAGAAATTTCCTGCAGGACAAAGGTAAATTCCTGCAGGAAGAATGTTTTCTGCAGGAATTTCTGCAGGAATTTCTGCAGAAATGACCTTAAAATTAATATCTAAAGCAATGACTGGAAGAGTTCTGTATGCATTTGATTTTGTTTTGAAACTGTTAAACTGTGCCAATTTCATTAGCTGTTTTAGCCTTGACTTTCAATGTCTAAAATAGATATATATTGGAGGCATTGTTTATTGTTTCATTTTCCTAGTTTTATTGATTATGTTGCCGGAGATGCCTGAGGCATTAGAAAAAAAAAAACTGCCCTATGAATTAACTTGAATTCCTGCAGAAATGACCTTATAATTCATATCTAAAGCAATAACACTAACTTAAAGGAGTTCTTATCAATTTTTTTCATTTGTTTTGAAACTGTTAAACTGTGCCTATTGCATTAGTTGTTTATCAAACCTGACTGTGAATATATAGTGAAATATATTCATACATAATAGAGGGCCTTGTATCCACAGGGCATGAACAAGATAAATCCATTTTTTAATCCAAGTATGTTCCATGGATGAATGTGTTAAGAATTCATTGGATCGCATTCTGAACTTGACAACTCTCTGGCAACTAAACTTCAAGGGCATGAAAAAGCCTGGCATGTTAGGGTGCCCTCCCCATAATTACATGTAGACTGCCTTCAATATATAAACAATTTCTTCAGTTGAAGTTTACAAGACTTAGTCTACTTTTCCCATTTTGTCAAGACTAACATTTTCAATATAAAACTTAAAAGCACTCCCAGCCAAGAAGAATTTTCTGGTAGGAATTCCCACACCGGCCATAACAATGCCTGCATGAGAAGAGGCAACTAGAACTTGGTTTCAACAAAATGTAACTTCCCTTCTGGCACATAAGCTGTAATGTAACCATCAGCCATCATGCAATCCGCCTGAAACTGAAAGGGGGATGCCCATGACAGCGGCTATTTTACACGTGCACGAGGCTGGACAGTCATACATTTACCCAGGATCTATTTTATGTCCTTTTTACGCACAGAAAAAATTGTATAACCACAGACATACGACCTAGTTGTAGGCCTCTGTTGTATGTATGGCCCTTTCCTCATCCATAACTCCTGAGGTAAATGCTGTAAGATTCATCAAAAGGCTCATGTACAGGTGTCATAATAACCTCTCCTGCCCTTTCCTGCCCATCTCTAAAGAAGCCATGATTATCTACTGGTGTAAACTAGCAAGTACAATGCATGTACTAATTTGTAATTCAGGTCATTAGAGAAGTGAAAGACAATCTCAATTGGGTGAGAAGTATAGTTAATGATGCCTTCCAGACTACAAGGGAGTTTTTAAACAAGTTCTGAGCAAGGATCTTATAAGGAATTGACTGACCTGATCTTAATATTGAAGAAACCTCAGGATAGATAAGCTTTTATTTAGCATAAAAGTTTATCTGAGTTGGTACATTACATTACAAGGGAAAAACTGTTCTCTAACTCTAGTAAGTAAAATTCTCTCATCAGAAACTTCCCTTCTCAATCATAGTCAGTGTGCTACTATTTGATAGTCCTGCATTTATTCTTGGCCTGTTGCAAATGCCAGTTATATATAGGGGGGTAGGAGGTGCGGAAGTGTGAATTATAGAGGTGGCTCGAGGGGTAGAAATTATACAGAAAAGGTTGCAAAAGACCAACAAAATAAAATAATTGATTCATCTTCGTATAGATAACTCACAAATTAAAGTTACACACAAAGTATGAGTCAGTTGGCCATGATGTTTAACAGCCTATGTTGTGCTTACACGGCTGTGGTGTTTTCATCAAATGAACTCCTCTGTTCGAATGCTCCTTCCATGCATGCATTGAAATACAGTACCAACGTGGCCAAGGATGAAAGGTCCTTGGTCAGCAACCTGAGATTTGTTTGATCTCATTCTGGTCCCTCTTTTCAACCTCCTTGATCTGGTTGGTCATCTTTTGATCATCATAAGATATTAACACTTGAGTATAAATGGGATGGAATGCCATGAAGTTGTTATGCTTCATTGGCAAGTTTGTTCCAGAGAATATTTCATAATCTAAAATTGGGCCTTATAACATTAGCCAGGAGCTTGCTTCCTCTAGTTGAAAATTCAAGTAAGTATGCGCTATTGTAATGCGGGTTCAAAGTAAGGTCAGCTATTGTTCTAAAGATATGCAAATGATGCTGGTGTCCAATTAACAATTAGCAAGAATCCAGGTCCAAACATCCTGGCTACCTGTAACTTGTAGTGCTGAGGATCAAAGGCCTTCAATTTTCAAAGAGATTCGAACCATGGAACTCAGAGGTCCATTATTAATAGAAGAAATTTCAGAAGAATTACAGAATTTCAGAAACTTAAGTTCACTTTAACACTAATATTTGAATTCAAAATGGTTAAACCAGTAGGGTAAATCAAGGTTGTCTTCAATTTAGGGCTAAACTATGAACAATGTTTCTTAAAGTTTTGTGAAAATTTGATGGTCCTTTTAAAGAGCTTAGAAATATGTCCACTTTAGCTAATAGACTGCTCAAACCAAGGAGGTTTGGGAATGAAGTCAGCACCTCTGTGCCTTTCCAATCCAGCTGTGCCTTGCTGCCAGTTTGCCCTTCAAGCTGTGTTAAAAGTAAACAACTGCTGCTGGCTATCAGACCCCCTTCTGTCAGTAATGACCATGATAAAATCAGACCCGAGCGCTCGAAAATAAAATTGTCCTTCTAGTCCCTATTACTTTGTAAATGCCAGGGAAGTGACTCAAGTGAGTTTGCCATGGACTAACGCTGGGCTGGCCAGTTTGGTTTGAACATTGATTGGTTTGGGAAGGGGTGCCAGACTTAAATAATTATCGTAAATCAAAATGTCTCTTTTTTAATATTCTACAAGTCATGTAGTTCTCAAGAAGATTTTGAAGAATGGGACTCATCTGAGCAAGGTAATCAATCCCAAAAGTAAATTTTCAGGTTTCTGTCATTCTGAAATACCACTGACCAAGTAAGGAAGGTTGTCATGATAAAGCCACTCTACAACTTAGTACAAGCAGAGGTTTGGCTCCGGCTGTTTTTTTAACATTTTTTTTAGTCATTTGTATTGGGCTTTCTATTTTGTATTGTATCTTGTATTGTTTGGCTGGCGTACTTCAAGAAACATGACAAAATAGAAAGCTAAATAAAAACGACTAAAGTGAAACGTCAAAAAACAGCCGGAGCCTAACCTCTGCTTGGAGAGTAGATAAACCCTTGTTGCGCTGACTGAAGCCCAGGACTTATCTCTGAGCAAGACACGTGTTAGGAAGAAAGTCACCACCTGGGGTTCTTGGACAGTCCCTGTGGGATACTTGATAATTGCACATGTATCCTTTGCAATTGTATTAAGGACAAAAGCTGACCTTGTTTGAACCTGCATAACAATAATTACTTGAGGATTTTCCTCTCTGGCCTGACAAAATCACCTAAAAGGAGGATCAACAAGCCAAAAAAAAGGCATGGTTGTAAGCCATAGTGGAAACACCAGCAATATCCATCTGTCACTTGCCAACAAGCCCTTTGAAGTTTAAGCTGTGTCTTTTCAACCAGCACAGATTAACAACTGCTTGGTCAGTTGGTGTATGAACAAGACGTGAATTGTCTTGATTTGCATAGAGCCAGCAAAAAGTGGCACATGGAAAGATTGCTCTCTAAGCAGAGGTTTGGCTCTGGCTGTTTTTAACATGCTTCAAGGAGGTTGTTTTCAACCTCCTTGCATGCTTTTAGGCATTTTTGTCAAGTTTTCTATTTTAATATTGTACCGTTTCCTTCATGTCTGCTGGCCAAGGCCTTTAACACATCAAAAACAGCTGGAGCTGAACCTCTGCTTGGAGAGTATGAAAGATAGAATCTCTGTGTCACGCCGGTTACTCTCCAAGCAGAGGTTGGGCTACAGTTTAGGCATTTTTCAACTTTTTGTTTGGCTTTGTTCCTCCTGTCCATTTGCGCGAAAAAAAAGTGCAAAATAGGAAGTTCGACAAAAACTCCTAAAGCACGTCTGCTGGGTGAAGAGTTTCGGCAGATGTTGGATGTATGATATTCTTCTATAGGGTCTGGCCCAGGCAATGTCAAACAATGAATCTTAAATGTCTTGAGGAGGCAGTAAAGGTTAACACGCCTTCTCACATGCTGAACCACATCGTGAGGACTGGCTTGGAAGAAGTCGGCTTGAGGCCATCTTTCCCACTGACACAGAAGTGCAAGGTCCTTCACAATCTTGCACTTTTGAAACACAAGAGGCAAGTAGTAGTCTCCTGGCTCCCAGGATTTTAACCCGGGCCCACCAGCTCACGAACCTAACACACTAACCACTCACTGGCTAAAAGGTGACAAACCAGACCATGTTAGACTGGTCAGTTGGTGCCTTTTGAACCCCACTTTTGCACAGTGATTCTTTGTCCGTGATCAGCACTTAACCTCTAAATCTCCAAGCAGATCTTGCGGTGTCATAAGGATAGGGAAGGAGTTTAGCTGGCAGAAAACTCCTCTGCTGGCTTAACTCCTTCCCCAGCTTATAATACTATCTTATGCTACTGCAAGATCTGCTTGGAGATTATGAACCTCTGTCTTACTGAAGCTCATGCATTCCTTCATGGACTTTCAAATGCCTTCAAACACATCATGTTTCTTAATATTGCCACTAAGTTTCCTCTGGATCCCCTGATCATCCCAAATATATATCAAGACTCGGCTGCCAGAAAAAAAAAGATTTTATGATTCAGAAACGTGGCTGACATATCAGATTCATGTCTGAAAACGTTCACTTTCCTCAGTGACGCCACAAAGTATGACCCCACGTACCTGGATGTAACCTGGATCCAAGCTTTAATGGTATATAATAAAGTGAGAAGTTGTCTGGCTATAGTGCTGTGCACAGCACTGCCTAATTTCCCATTTTTCCAAATGCTAAGGTTGCCATTAGTAGGTAGTCCAAAAGTGTAGCCCGATCAAGTTGGTGAGATCAAGGAGGATCAAGGAACTTTTATTGATGAAAGCTTCTTGATCTGACTTGGAATCCTGTAATCCAACCCAGAAGTGAATTTTCAGGTTTCTTCAACTTTAAAGTTCTAATCTGAAATTTTCTTTGCCTGACCAAGGACGTTTAATATATGAAACTTCCTTGGCCCAAGGAGGTTAAAAAAATCATTTCAACCTCCTTGCTTGGCCTGACTGCCCACCAGGCTCTATAAAGCAGTTGTGTATAGAAATTTCACAGTGTTTTGGGAAGGTCCCTGTGGGACTTGCTAATAACTTGCTAATTGGGGAGCATGCCTTGACAATAACTGACCTCCTTTCAACCCACATAACAATGTGCATAATTACCAAAAAGAGGAAGGTAAGCGCCTTATATACAGCCTGCCCATGTAGTAGGATTTGGAACCTAAACTACAAATAATCTCTAAAAAACAAACTTTTGCCTGATGTTTCTATTCATATGAATCACCGGTAACAGCTTCATGGCATTCATGGCTTCATGTTAAATTGTTAATGGTCCAAAAGATAACTGTACTTTGTACCAGATCAAAACCCAGGTTATCATTAAGTCCTTGGTTTGGTTAATATCAGAAAGTTTGTTGTTACTTTGTTGGGCTTTTCAACACCTCTCTATAGCACATGCTAGCACCTGCAAGATAGTCCATAGGCCAGGACCCCAAATTTCACCTATCAATACCCTATGCGGACTGCAGTGGCAAATTATGCTTATCATTCTAAGTAGTAGAAGGCCTGTGGCATATATTGACATGTGACAGTCATTCTGGTTTGGTAGCTTTATTCTGGCTATCAGTATCTGATATCAGCCTTCAAACCTATCACCATCTAAATGATCAGGAAATTTTTTTGTCTTAAACCAAGGAGCTTTTATCAATAAAATCACAAGAGACCTAGGCCTGGGGTAGCCAAGAGTAAAGATTACCAAAGGCAAATAGTGAAGACTAAAAATCTATTCCCATTTAATAGGTTGCTGTTGGAAAATCTAGTTCCCACTACAGAGGTTACGCGGGTGGCAGTAAATCCATTTTGGGGTGGGGGTAGAAGTGAACTTTTGCTGACAAAATTTTCAGCACGTGGAGCGCCGAAGGCACAACGCATCGCACCAGAGGCCTGAAAATCTTGACCCTCTGAAATGCTATTTCTTGCATTTTAACTAAGATAAGTTAATGACATTACCATCAAAATTACACATAGTTAAAGTTGCTGCGAGCAAGCACACCTCCCCCCCCCCCCAACTCCCGGCATATTTTCATCATTTTCAACACCGCATACTCCTATGCAGAGGGAACAACTCCCATTACATACTCCTTCTGGCAAATGTCTGGTCCCTCTGCTTGCTTACGTTAGCTTTTCGGTTACTTTGGGCTTCGCCACAAACCAGCTGTCAGCCAATCAGAGAAGATGCCTTTCAGTTTTCTAAAGGGAAATCTTGTTCTAAGTAAGGAAAGTCCTATTCGTGACAGATGCTATCGTCACAACGTTCCATGCCAGGGTGGTTTGTCCGTCTGGTTCTGCGTCAAACTGAGAATAAGGTACTAATTTTGTGATCAGTATCATAGGAACTGTGGGTAGATGGCGATTGCTGCCTCACCGAATATTACCCAAAAACATGTAGAAACCATCATCCTCTTGCTGCGGTAGCAATTTCGTCAGCATGCATGCATATTGGCAATTTCAGTGCTTAAACTCTATCTTATGCATGGTACAGGTGCTAATGGAGGTACCACAAAAAATAATGTAGATCCATTTCTTTGCTGACTTCTGATCCTTTAAATGTTTTTACTTAGCTTATGGATGCTAAATGGATAGTTCTTGGGCACTCAAATTGGCTTATATACTCATAAAACGTCAGTATTGAGGTTAAAGAAAAAATAGAAGAGGTAACTAATAGTAATTGCCACAGCTTCCGTACCTCTGAAAAATATGAGTACCTCTGAAAAAATATGAGTAACCATTGCAGGACAGGCATTTTGTTAAAGACAAGTTAATTCATAGGGCAGTTTTTTTTTTCTAATGCCTCAGGCATCTCCGGCAACATAATCAATAAAACTAGGAAAATGAAACAATAAACAATGCCTCCAATATATATCTATTTTAGACATTGAAAGTCAAGGCTAAAACAGCTAATGAAATTGGCACAGTTTCAAAACAAAATCAAATGCATACAGAACTCTTCCAGTCATTGCTTTAGATATTAATTTTAAGGTCATTTCTGCAGAAATTCCTGCAGAAATTCCTGCAGAAAACATTCTTCCTGCAGGAATTTACCTTTGTCCTGCAGGAAATTTCTGCAGGAATTCCTGCAGGAAAAAGTTTTTCCTGCAGAAATTCCTGCAGGAAAAACGCTTCCTGCAGGAATTCCTGCAGAAATTCCTGCAGGAAGAAAATTTTCAAAATGAATATTCATGAAAGTTATTATCATATTTCACAACTGTACATCATACTTGTCAATCATATGTAAAGACTTTTCACCAAGTGCTTTTATATTGAAAATATAAGCACATTTCAAAATGGGAAAAGTGGAATTCCAAAGTTATTGTGGAGCCTCTTATTGTTTAAGAATATTAGAACCAAAACACACATCTCTCTGAGTACATAGAACAATATTTTCCATATACTGTTATCATGTTCAAATCATATATCCGTCTATGTAGGTCAGTTTCTGAATACTGTATTCCATTTGCGAGACCAGATCACTCAATACATAACTGTACTGTTATCGATAATATTTTGTTGTTCTATATTTTAGCCTCGTACTACTATAATTGTCTGTAAAGCTATCAGTTGTTATTGGCTCAGAATAAATGCCGTACATTGTACCTTGTGCAATTGTTGACCAATGAATTCATCTGTGTGCTCAGGACGCCCTCCTACCCGCGGTGCCGGGGGCCGGTCTGGAGCCGCCACAGCCAGCAGGGGGCTACAGCAGATCTACAAGGAGATCGCCATTCTTAAAAAACTCCATCACCCCAACATTGTTCATCTGAAGGAGGTAAGAACTCTTACTAGTCAGTCTCACAATAGACAAGATCGCCATTCTTAAAAATCTCCATCATCCCAACATTGTTCACCTGAAGGAGGTAAGGACTCTAGTCACTCTCACAATAGACAAGATCACCATTCTTAAAAATCTCCATCATCCCAACATTGTTCACCTGAAGGAGGTAAGGACTCTAGTCACTCTCACAATAGACAAGATCACCATTCTTAAAAATCTCCATCATCCCAACATTGTTCACCTGAAGGAGGTAAGGACTCTAGTCACTCTCACAATAGACAAGATCGCCATTCTTAAAAATCTCCATCACCCCAACATTGTTCACCTGAAGGAGGTAAGGACTCTAGACTCACTCTCACAATAGACAAGATCGCCATTCTTAAAAATCTCCATCATCCCAACATTGTTCACCTGAAGGAGGTAAGGACTCTTATAATCACTCTCACAATAGACAAGATCGCCATTCTTAAAAATCTCCATCATCCCAACATTGTTCACCTGAAGGAGGTACGGACTCTTATAATCACTCTCACAATAGACAAGATCGCCATTCTTAAAAATCTCCATCATCCCAACATTGTTCACCTGAAGGAGGTAAGGACTCTAGTCACTCTCACAATAGACAAGATCGCCATTCTTAAAAATCTCCATCACCCCAACATTGTTCATCTGAGGAGGTAAGGACTCTAGTCACTCTCACAATAGACGAGATCGCCATTCTTAAAAATCTCCATCATCCCAACATTGTTCACCTGAAGGAGGTAAGGACTCTAGACTCACTCTCACAATAGACAAGATCGCCATTCTTAAAAATCTCCATCACCCCAACATTGTTCACCTGAAGGAGGTAAGGACTCTAGACTCACTCTCACAATAGACAAGATCGCCATTCTTAAAAATCTCCATCACCCCAACATTGTTCATCTGAAGGAGGTAAGGACTCTAGTCACTCTCACAATAGACGAGATCGCCATTCTTAAAAATCTCCATCATCCCAACATTGTTCACCTGAAGGAGGTAAGGACTCTTATAATCACTCTCACAATAGACAAGATCGCCATTCTTAATAAACTCCATCACCCCAACATTGTTCACCTGAAGGAGGTAAGGACTCTAGTCACTCTCACAATAGACAAGATCGCCATTCTTAAAAATCTCCATCACCCCAACATTGTTCACCTGAAGGAGGTAAGGACTCTAGTCACTCTCACAATAGACAAGATCGCCATTCTTAATAAACTCCATCACCCCAACATTGTTCACCTGAAGGAGGTAAGGACTCTAGTCACTCTCACAATAGACAAGATCGCCATTCTTAAAAATCTCCATCACCCCAACATTGTTCACCTGAAGGAGGTAAGGACTCTAGACTCACTCTCACAATAGACAAGATCGCCATTCTTAAAAATCTCCATCATCCCAACATTGTTCACCTGAAGGAGGTAAGGACTCTAGTCACTCTCACAATAGACAAGATCGCCATTCTTAATAAACTCCATCACCCCAACATTGTTCACCTGAAGGAGGTAAGGACTCTTAGTCTTACTAGTCACTCTCACAATAGACAAGATCGCCATTCTTAAAAATCTCCATCACCCCAACATTGTTCACCTGAAGGAAGTAAGGACTCTAGTCACTCTCACAATTAATAGACGAATTTGGACCACACTAATCTGCTTGTCTAATTGTGCATTTTATAAATGATTATAGAACGCATTCCCCAGACCAAGAAGAGGCAGGTATCTGATTACAATACTCTGAAAAGAATAACCCCAAAACATTATTGGAGTTAGGCGGAGGGTTTATAAGACTTAGTACTGGGTTTGGTGGTCGTTCAAACATGTTTCATTATTTACTGGGTGCATGATGACATATAAAATGTACATGTAGACAGTTTGTGAGCAAGATCCCAGGACCGGCTTGCACTCAGTACTTTTACAACATGAAAAGAAATGTTAGAGGAGTTGAGCGGACTTAAAGTGGGTCAGGCCACTAATGTCTGTGACTCAGCTGCTTCTGGGTTTTCTGATCTGAAGGGAAATGGTTATTATCATGAACCACTTAGAAGGTTTGAGAAGGGCTTAGATTAGAAGGAGGAAGAACTAAAGGACCTACCTTTTTTATCATTGCAATCTACATATAGAGTTGATTCCACATTACCAAGAGGGTCAGTCTTGCCTTTTGTTCCAACATTTTGAAAATCTTTATAACATTCTAAATGTGATAAGTAACTGTTTAGGACTATTTATAAGATCTGTGTGATGTTCTAAATATTTTCTATAGTGTTCGTACATGTTAGAAACATTTCTAACATCAAATCCATTATTTCTGTTACTTTCTAAACTGTTCCAACATAGATTCATCTTTTGTAATCATATGTTTGAACAGTGAAACAAAATGATGAAACTGGGTCAGTGGGCTTGGAAGAGGGCAATTGACACATCCCTGCCAAGTACAGGAAATTGTGTCTGTCTGACAGCTTGTCACAAATTGTTCATGTGTCTGTGGAGACATGGACAAAAATGCATCAGCCGGGAAGGCCCATCTTAGCAGCTTTGTTTATTGGCGTAATAAAAGTTTTTATGGAGGAAAAAAATGACGCAAATTGTTGGAACATAAAATTATGATCACATGTTCCAACAATAACAAAAACACATAAATGTTTCTAAATTGTTCTAAATAAAGAGATATTTGTACCATTGATTTCCCAATGTTTCCAACATATATAAACTCTGCACAAAAAGTTTGGAATATCAAGTTTGGCTGGTCATATTTCCGTTGGTTCTGCATCAATTTCAATGTGTTATATATCAATAGAAAGCGTGTATGATTTTCTTTCATATGGTATCAAACTTGTTATGATTATAAATTTGTGGAACGAGCACCAAGGCTGCTTACGTCAGTGGGTCACGAAAAAAAAGTGCCCAAATTTCCCTTTTTGTGTTAAATACTGTATCATACTGTTGATATGGGTGCGGGTGTCAAGGGTTCAATCTATCCATTTTCACATAATCTTTGGTACACAGAACACCCAAGTTTATGTTTAACATTTGAGTAGAGTATATGTGTTCCTTTTGGCTGTTCGATGACCAAATGGAGGTGTGGAGGCTGCAAGGAGAATGTCACGCTGACTGTCACGCGGATAGTTGTTTGGGGGCAGTGTCATGGTGTGGTGCATCATATACGGTATGGCTGGCACAGGAAAACTAAGGTTCACTATCATCCCAGACAACCTCAATACTGTGAGATACAGTCAGTATTCAGTCGCAATGTCTTATAATACCCCTGCAATATGGGGCCGAATTCTGCAAGATTACACGGCCATGCACACAGTCTGCAATGGTCCTTGCTCTGTGTGGACGTTGCATTTGGTCCCACACACACGCTGACGATGACATTGCGACTGAATGGAGACTAGTGTCCCCGTATCTCACAGTATTGAGGTTGTCTGGGATGATAGTGAACCTTAGTTTTCCTGTGCCAGCCATACCGTATATGATGCACCACACCATGACACTGCCCCCAAACAACTATCCGCGTGACAGTCAGCGTGACATTCTCCTTGCAGCCTCCACACCTCGATTCGGTCATCGAACAGCCAAAAGGAACACATATACTCTACTCAAATGTTAAACATAAACTTGGGTGTTCTGTGTACCAAAGATTATGTGAAAATGAATAGATTGAACCCTTGACACCCACACCCATATCAACAGTATGATACAGTATTTAACACAAAAAGGGAAATTTTGGCACTTTTTTTTCGTGACCCACTGACGTAAGCAGCCCTGGTGCTCGTTCCACAAATTTATAATCATAACAAGTTTGATACCATGTGAAAGAAAATCATACACGCTTTCTATTGATATATAACAAATTGAAATTGATGTAGAAACAACGGAAATATGACCAGCCAAAGTTGATATTCCAAACTTTTTGTGCCGAGTTTAGATAGGTTCAAACATGTTCAAACTTTCATTTTCCATTGTTTGAACAATTTAGAACTTCAGTGACTGAAATATTCTTTTGCTTAGAATAGTTCAAACTTATTACAAATATTATTTCAAAACCCTCTTGGTGACTCGGAATCGACTCTACATTGTACCTCGGAGTCCTTTGATACACAAATAAAGACTTCTTGTTTGTTTGATACACCGTAATGCATGTTTTGTGGCCCAATTTTTGTAATCACCTGTGCATTCCTGTAGGTTTGAAATTTTAGGCTTGTTTTTTGCTGCTGATTTTTTTCCTTGTTTATACCATCTTCCATTAGTTTTGGGTCTCCAGAAGATGACATTGTGATCCATAAAATCAAATAACTCACTCACAGTGGCCTAACAAATTTATCTAGAATCCTGATACATTGCACCTAAGCAACGAAGCAAGGTGTTTTTATTTATTGTGATAACAGTCTTAGTTTAAACATTGAATTATTGCACCTCTTTTAATGATATGTGTGATACAACCAATGTTAATTGAAGATGTAAAATGTAGAGTTATAATTATCGTATTTTATAGTGAGGAATGCAGGAAGTCACTATAGACTAGTTGTCTGTTCACCCTTACTAATAAAATTTTATGTTTTTATATAAAATATGAATTTCTCTTACTTGTGCAGGTGTTAGATGACCCACAAGATGACTACCTTTACCTGGGTAAGTATCAGGCATTTATGTACACAAACTGTAGTGAATATGGTTTGGAGACAGATGATATTTCTAGCCAGCTGTATTTGTAAGAGGTAAAGAACTATTCACATGTACATGTATGTCTGGTCTCCATGTACAATGTGTAAATCACTTGTCAAGTAATACATGTGATGGAGCTTTATTGTAACTTGATACATTACATACTAATTTTCTTTGTTTCTTTTCACAGTGTTTGAACTTGTTGAAAAGGGGTAAGTCCAGAATCTTGTCAATTTGTAGGTTTCCTTGAAATGATTGAATTTACCAATCTTTGATCCCTAATTATTAAATTATGATTGTGTTGTCTTCCATGGAACAGTCCTATATAAGATGATGACTATAAAGTTTGTATCTAAATGACCTGACGTGTGTGTTTATTGACAGTGACTTTATTTGAATTGGACAGCATCATTTCGAATTGGAAATGCCATTTTGGAGAATAATGTACTATTTGGCATAGATGTTTGTTGTTTAGACAAATATGTACATGACTTGACAATAACTGCAAGTCGATGTTGTTTCCAGTCCTGTAATAGAGGTGCCCACCAACAACCCTCTGTCTGAAGACCAGGCCAGGGAATATTTCCGTGATGTGGTTCTGGGACTGGAGTATTGTAAGTACAAGTCTAGACAGTTTTTGTTGTCAAGTTTAGATCCTTCAAGTTGAACTTGAATGTTGGTGAATTCTTTTTTCATTTGTGGGCTTTGTGTAGGGTAACTGCAGGGTATTTGAGGTCCTGGGTTCAAATTAGGGCTTTTCTCATTGGACCGGTCCAGAAAAACCGGACCTGAAAAAACTAGGTGGACCTGATTTTGGACCTATTAGGAAATTAACAGATTATTTGATCAGGCATTAACACGTTTTGAAGCTTGCAAGTGGAAGAAAATAACAAGAGTGAAGTAGAGTAGAATTTATAGTCATTTCTACCAAGTTTTACAGTCAATTGTACACTGTCAGGTGCAGTTAGCGTTGTAGGATTTTAAAACAACACTTTTAGTCTAATAATCCACCAAACAGATTTCTTTGTAGTTAAATGAACCATTGGTATGAGTTATACTAAATCAGGTCCAGGTTCAAGTCCGGACCTGGACCTGATCCTCTGGACCTGAACCGGAACTGGACCTGAATAATCTGTACCGGTACCCAGCCCTAGTTCAAATACTGCAACCATACTTGTTTGGGAAAGGTACTTAACACGACTTTCCTTGCGTCATGCATCTAGGTGTAAAAATGAGAACCTGAATTTGAGAAATGGTGTATGACATTAAAAAAATTTTGCAGCTCAAAAGTCTCAGTGGTCATTTTCTTACTGACAGTGTCAGGATTTCAATCACTAAGCTTTGGTGGGAGGTAAGACTCTACTAAGAGGCAGTAGAAGGAGACACAGTGGATAACAACAATGCCCCTATCATGCCCGTAGCCAGGATTTTGCCTGGGGGGGTTCGTTTCACTCTTTGGCGGACCAACGAGCGCCAAAGGCGCGAGGCGAGCGCCGAAGGCGCGAGTTTCCTAGGGGGGTCCGGGGGCATGCTCCCCCGGAAAATTTTGAAAATTTAACTCTCTGAAATGGCATTTCCTGCGTTTTTGAGACATTTTCAAAGAAAAAATCAGAGACGCTCACACAACTGCTTCAGACATTAATTTATTCGACGAAAACGAAAGATTGGGTACATGTATGAAATGGCACGTCATCACTTCTCCGAACTTTTAACTGGCCCTGATACCCCATTCAATTTGTATACGACAACAGACACGAAAACTAAAAGCTTTACAACGCTCTTGTACTTGAAATGTTTTTCCTCTTAGAAATGGGTGAAACTACATCGTGCCAATCAGCAGGCTCTATCACTGTGTATACATCTGTTGCACAACAATTGTACAAGATAAAAAGTATGGCATCTACATTTATCAATTAACTACAGTTCTATAGCTTATCTTAACTTGTGTCGGCGGTGTCATCCAAAGTCCGCCAAATAAGACTTCCGGGCGCCTTTTACCATAGCAACAGCCAGGCGTGACGTTTTTGACTGCGGTCAGCCACTTTCATTGCCACCCCCGTTAAACTCTAGCTCAGGCCGCACGGTCCAGGTCCGGCCCGCTTTGATTCCAGCTCCGGCCCGCTTTGATTCCAGCTCCGGCCCGCACGTCACAGCTCCAGCCCGCACCAGAGTCCAGCTTCGAGCTGGAATCAGTGCGGGCCGAAGCTGGACCGTGCGGGAGGGCCGAAGCTGGAGTTCAACAAGGGTGATGGCGTGAAAATTGTCTTTCTAAGGCGTGCCGCGCCCCGCCTCGCGCGGGCCGGGTTTTGTACATATCAGTAGCACGCGCCGGACTCAGGAAGAACTAACTAAACCGCAGGGTTCATCTTTACTAACATTATGATAATGTGAGCATTTTTTCTAGGATTCTAGACCCGTTGGAAATACAAATTAGTCCGCCTTTTAAAAGTATTGTGCATTGAAAAAACGGACCTTCGAGAAAAAAGCGGACCTTCGAGCCCGCGTCCGCACCCCCCGAACCCCCCCTGGCTACGGGCATGCCTATGGCCTAAAAAGGCTATGGGTCCCGGAATACAGTTACCTTCTGTCTATCCTGAGTGTATATATGACGCTGTCATTGTTAAAATAAGCTACTTTAAATAATTTGCAGCAAAGATCATGCAGTCTAATAGAAATGTTGACTTGACATGCAAAAGGCTGTTTCGAGCTTAAAGCACACTATAATTTGATAATTGTGATTTTGATGTGTAAAATGTGTATTGTCTGCTTCAGTGCAATATCAGAAGATAGTCCATGGAGACATCAAACCTTCCAACCTGTTGTTGGGTGATGATGGACATGTCAAGGTGAGCTTACACGCCTACTCTGGTAAACCACCTTAAAGTTTGTTGACTTAGTGTCTATTGAGCTTTCTTGTTAATAACGAGCTTGCTTTTATTTACCACAAGCCACTCAGCACCCAACTTGCACTAATTTTCCATATAGAGGCTAGGACAGAGGTTGTAATTTCTGTTGTGTACATGTGTGTATACAGTCAAACCTTTGCATAGCAACCACCTGGCCACTACGGTCACTTTTTGTTGGTCCCTTGGATTTTTCCCATTGACCCAAGCGTTAAGAAATAGTCTATAGCGGCCACCTGTCCAAAGCAGCCACAGCCACACAATTTCCGGTCCCGTAGATAATGAACACTGCCTATTGCAAGTTTGATTGTAGTTTGCAAGGATTTGGAGTTCCCGACAGGGTCATTTGGGCCGCATGTCAAAATCTTGCAGGCATGTCAGGAATTTTTCCCCAGGCATGTGCAGTTGCATCATCCCTGTAGTGGGGAATAACTCGGGTATGGATTGACAGATCTTCATGATATTTGGAATGTAGATAGCTTTACAGATACCTTACATTATTAAATGCTAATCATGCATATCAAGGTCTTAATTGCATAATTAATGACAGTTTTAAGTACACTGCATTTCATGTTAGAATGTTCTTTAAAACCATCGCCATATTGACAATAATTTTTATTGCCACAGTTATTATACATTGATCCTGAGATTGTAACATGTGTTGTATATGATCTAGACTGAGATTGTAACATGTGTTGTATATAATCTAGACTGAGATTGTAACATGTGTTGTATATGATCTAGACTGAGATTGTAACATGTGTTGTATATGATCTAGACTGAGATTGTAACATGTGTTGTATATAATCTAGACTGAGATTGTAACATGTGTTGTATATGATCTAGACTGAGATTGTAACATGTGTTGTATATGATCTAGACTGAGATTGTAACATGTGTTGTATATGATCTAGACTGAGATTGTAACATGTGTTGTATATGATCTAGACTGAGATTGTAACATGTGTTGTATATGATCTAGACTGAGATTGTAACATGTGTTGTATATGATCTAGACTGAGACTGTAACTTGTGTTGTTCCCACCAGATTGCAGATTTTGGTGTGAGTAATGAGTATGATGGGGTAGACGCCATGATGTCCAGTAGTGTGGGCACACCTGCCTTCATGGCACCAGAAACACTCTCAGGTAAGCCAACAGTTCTCACTGTTGTGACAGCTACATTTTTTCATTGTCAGGTGTTCCAGACCAGGTGATAAATTGGGTTATCATATGGGATTCTACTGTTACTACACAGCCTTTCATAACATAATTTGAATCTATATCATACCTGTGACGCAAAAACGTTCGATACGGGTGTTCCAGACCGGGCCATAACTTCCGTATCAGACCGGTTCGAAAGGCGTATCACACAGGCTCCATTCGAATAAATCGAACTGTTTCGAACGGGCCGAGTGCGGCGCCATCGAATGTTCGAATACCTGATTCAGACGTTGGAACATTACTGTTACAACACTTCTTGTTCGAGGGCACCAAATTTGTTCAACTTCTGGCGCATTTCGCATCAAAACAGGGGTTTTCTTAGATGGGTATGACATAGATAAAATACAACACGGTGTATTCCGCATCACCCTCGGTCCCAGCACTCCCGTGGGTCGGGCTGATACCTCGGGTAATACGGAATACACCGTGTTGTATTCTACATGTACTTCATGTATTATTGTTAGAAATTTAGATTAAATGGAATTGATGTCATTGATTTGAAGATGCCAAATTTCCTGGCGCATTTTGCATAGCAATGTGTCCTTGCTCGGGTGAGTATGGCATAAGGGAAACTCAGATGCTTACAGGAGAGGTGTAACAGTGGGGTTCAAGAACCGCCAACCGAATCGGTTGTGTGCTTGGTATTGTTAGCTTGGCTAACCAGGTCCGGCACAATACTTAGTAGGTTACGGGTTCAAATCCCGGAAGCGAAACTGTTCTACTCGCCTCTAGCATTTCAGAGGCATTAAGGATCGTACCTGATACATATTATAGTACTTAGTCAGTTATGATGTATTGAAATCTGTTTTTTTCTTCACATAATTCATCTTAGGACATGCATGTGAATATGACCCAGATAATACAGGACATTACTTAAGAGTCACTGCATTAGTTTAGATAATGTTTAATATGTATCATTGCTCTTTAGTTTCAATTGGTGAATGTTTTTCTTGTTATATTCCAGAGTCTACTGACAAGTACAGTGGAAAGGTAGGTATAAGCATTGCCAAGAAAACTACAATCAACTGAATAACATGCTCAATATGCATATGAAAAGACATTGGGATGACACTAGTGAAGTGTGGTGTAGTTGCTAACACTTATCTCCTTCAAGGTGGTTACAACACTCTCCAAACAGAGGTTTGCCCCCGGCTGTTTTTTTTAAAATGTATTTTCTGTGTTTCTGTAAAGCTTTCTGTTTTGTCCAGTTTTCTTTGTGTCCACCAGACCAGTGTAATCAAGTTAATTCTGCATGACATCATTCATGATATAATAAACAAAGCAGTCAGTTCTGTACCTAGTTTCATGACTTTTGTAAATCAAAATTGACGAAAGTATGATTTGTAACTTGGTGTGATATAGGATATATGACTGGATGTATATTTTGTACAAACGTTGAATGAAATATTGAATTTGGTGACATGAGCAGTTTCAGCATGATATGAATCAGATGTGTTTTTGTTTCCAGGGTCTGGATGTCTGGGCATTGGGAGTCACTCTGTACTGTTTTGTGTATGGCCATGTAAGTACACACTAACTTTACATTACAGGAGAGAAAAGTTTATTACAAGATTTGCATGTAGTTAGTAATTGTTTGTGATGAGTATAACCTAGGCTATGGGTGGCCACAAATTAATGTGGATTTTAGCACTAGAAATATGCACTCCAGATTGTCTGATGACTATTTTCTAACTTGTGCACGTTGCAGTGTCCATTTGAAGACAGCTCCATCCTTGCACTTCACACCAAGATCAGGAGTCAGGACCTCTCCTTCCCTAACGGGTCAGTATCACAACACTCTTCTTTATTCACTAAGGGGCACCATATAATAAGTTTTTCCAGAGCCGGCATTTGATTACCATCTGTCATTTTCTTTAGGACAAAACTGAAGAGTTTACTTTGTACTGCAGCTATAGGGGCTACTGCTAACATTGCTGTTGCAATTACTGTAAATGCATTTGAGTTCACGGGGATTAGATTTTGCGGTAGCGGGAAAAATGCCTTTTGTGGTGGTTTTAAGTTTGCGGAAGCACCATGTATTATAAAAGTGTTGGACCATCTGTACAGGTATGATGTGAGTTTGGGTCGGAACATTTGAAATGCTGTTGAGTATAAAAGTATTGTACCATCTATACAGGTATGATGTGAGTTTGGGTCGGAACATTTGAAATGATGTTGAGTATAAAAGTATTGTACCATCTAAATACAGGTATGATGTGAGTTTGGGTCTGAACATTTGAAATGATGTTGAGTATAAAGTATTGTACCATCTAAATACAGGTATGATGTGAGTTTGGGTCTGAACATTTGAAATGATGTTGAGTATAAAAGTATTGTACCATCTATACAGGTATGACGTGAGTTTGGGTCGGAACATTTGAAATGATGTTGAGTATAAAAGTATTGTACCATCTATACAGGTATGATGTGAGTTTGGGTCGGAACATTTGATGATATTCAGTATAGAAGTATTGGACCATCTGTACAGGTATGATGTGAGTTTGGGTTGGAACATTTGAAATGCTGTTGAGTATAAAAGTATTGTACCATCTAAATACAGGTATGATGTGAGTTTGGGTCTGAACATTTGAAATGATGTTGAGTATAAAAGTATTGTACCATCTATACAGGTATGATCTGAGTTTGGGTCTAAAGGAACTGCTACAGAAGATGTTGGACAAGGATCCGCTGTCTCGTATCACCATCCCTGATATCAAGGTGAGTGGCATGCACACATCCCAGCTGTAGGTACTTGTACATGTAGGTGGGCGTACAGAAGAACTTTATTGCGCAACGATTGTACACGGTACAATGTATGGCAAAAAAAGAAGAAGAACCAAACTTATCATCCTAATTACTTAAACAAGTATCAACTTAGTATTATGCAGATTATTAATATAGAATGAAATTGGCATCCTAATTTCTAGAACAATAAGAGCTAGCCTAAATCATTGATATTGTATTACAATCGAGTGGGGCTAATTATGAGTTTCGGCATTTTTTCTTATGACAAAGCGGTCTTTTGTATATTTACATATTTTAGCATTGTGGGAGTTGTTACATCTGAATATATCTGTATCATAGAGTCTCTTAAACAGGTCATTTGTTTAATTACTGATGTTTAGGGAAGCTTCGTGTGGTCGCCCTGATTTGGAGGATTTTATAAAGCTCACTTGCATGTATGTACTCAGTAGAGTCATGTTGTTTGGCATTTTAAACCCAGGTATACAAAAAACTGGGCATCTGACTTTGGTTTGGGAAGTGGAAGGCAGTGGAAAGAGAGGGATGGGCTCCACCTCCCAATACCAATTGCCCTAAAAACAGTGGATTGCCCACTGCACTTACCGCCCTAAAAGACTATCAGAGGTGGCGGCAGCAAATTTCGCATGGGGGGGGGCGAACTTTACTGACAGAACCTCGGCGCTACCCGTCGCGCCGGAGGCGCGACCATCCTAGGGGGGTCCAGGGGCATGCTCCCCCGGGAAAATTTGAAAAATTGACCCTCTAAAACGCCATTTCCTTCCTTTTGACGGGCAAATTTTGCTATGGGACTACCTACCTACCTACTGAGTAGATTAAGTAAATAGAAAAACTCAAGCCTGGGAAATGGAGATAACGTGATCTGTTATTCATGTACTAGATAATACATGACGATTATGATGAGTTAACTGCTGATATGATGCAATATTGTCTTAGTTAAATTATTTATCATGGAAATTTATATTTGTGGGGTATTCAAATTCCTACCATTGAGTCTCTGGTCCTGCTACAGGGCAAATTTTAGTACTTCCGGACACGCGCAGATGGCCTACTTTCAGCCTACTCAAAATGACTAGAATGCCCTTGACAAAAGTGGCTGTAGAAATGTTTTTCTTGGATATTCTCTTGGATTTTGGAGAAGCATACATCGTAATACAGGTAAGGGTTGCAACATCTATATGGTCAACAACCATGCCAATGTGAGTTTTTCATGTTCTAAAAGTCAGGTAGGTGATTTTTGACAGCAGGAGCAGACCGTCTTTCTGCCATGATTCCCATTGTTAAGA
>NW_023365920.1:317710-323269 GCF_000003815.2 Branchiostoma floridae
CACATTGGTAAGTACTGACTGACTACAGGGTACATGTATGGTTACAGTAATGTACCAACTGTGTGAAACAAGTGCCCCAGCTGAACACATTGGTAAGTACTGACTGACTACAGGGTACATGTATGGTTACAGTAATGTACCAACTGTGTGAAACAAGTGCCCCAGCTGAACACATTGGTAAGTACTGACTGACTACAGGGTACATGTATGGTTACAGTAATGTACCAACTGTGTGAAACAAGTGCCCCAGCTGAACACATTGGTAAGTACTGACTGACTACAGGGTACATTGTATGGTTACAGTGATGTACCAACTGTGTGAAACAAGTGCCCCAGCTAAACACATTGGTAAGTACTGACTGACTACAGGGTACCACATGTATGGTTACAGTGATGTACCAACTGTGTGAAACAAGTGCCCCAGCTGAACACATTGGTAAGTACTGACTGACTACAGGGTACATGTATGGTTACAGTAATGTACCAACTGTGTGAAACAAGTGCCCCAGCTGAACACATTGGTAAGTACTGACTGACTACAGGGTACATGTATGGTTACAGTAATGTACCAACTGTGTGAAACAAGTGCCTCAGCTGAACACATTGGTAAGTACTGACTGAGTACAGGGTACATGTATGGTTACAGTAATGTACCAACTGTGTGAAACAAGTGCCTCAGCTAAACACATTGATAATTTGTAAAGGTTACAATGTGTGGCAGCTTGCACATACAACACAGTCAACTATGTACCAGTTGCTTTAAAGAGAGCAGCTTGTCTTGATTGAAAGTCACAGTGTTCCAATACTCTGTTTCAGATCTTAGTGAAAAGCATGTTGAGGAAGCGGTCCTTCTCCAATCCTTTCAGACAAGGGGACACTTCGTCTTCACCATAGACCCAGGGGACTGCTGTTCCTTGGCTGTACAGGTAGCTGTTGACTATAGTCTTTTTTCATATGAAGGGGAAGACATGAAAACATAATTTTATACCGTATTTATACTCAAGGAAGCAATTCATGCAGAATGTGCATGGCCCATCCTGAAATTTGCAAACTTGTGTTTATTCTGAACTGTTTTGGAAAATATTGTGATATGTGTAGTGATGAATGTGCATATCTATTTGATGCATCAATGTTCATATTTTGCAACAGATGTAACTAACCATGACTTAATGAGTTCAGTTTAGATTTTGTGTTAACCAGCAAATGCAGTAATTCGGAAGGATATAAGGAAGACTGTTATAGATACTCTGAGTTTTCTTGCCTTTAGAAATTTTGGCCTCTGAGATTTATCATGATCAATGTAGTTGCAAAGCTGATGGCATGTAATTTGAACCACACAAATTGTCTTCGTCATAGGGGGTTATTTGGCCTCCAAAGTGTCTCTGTCTGTAAATGATAGAACACGCAAACGACATTCCCAAATTAGACTGGACAGCCATCACAGACCCTCGCATCTCACAGGGTATCAGGGCATTCACTTTCGCCGGGTGAATTAAGAGTTCCAGATATCGCTGTTAAATGGCAATGGCTTTCCCCCTTACTCATTTGAATTCTACCATTTACAGATGTGCAAAATATAGAATAGGAGCAAAATCTCCCAACTTGAAGTTACATGTATGCATGACGAAAACAGTAACTGTGGTTCAAATTCATCTATTTCTTTAATTATATTAGCATAAGTGATGAACATGGATTATGTACCATTTGACACTCTGATGAATTTATGCATATTGATGGATTTAAGTTGCAGTATATTTAGCATCAGAATTTTCATAACATGAATATATGAAATTGCACCTTTTCTACTAATGTTTTAAACTTGTAGATATGCATGTATATACACATGTAGGAATGTGTGTTCTCACTGGCATCAGAGGACTTAGTACTTCCCAAAGTCCATGTCAGAAAAGCATTCATGGTGGTTAAATGTTTTCATAGTGACATTTTCACTAATAGGCTCAAAACCAAAAGATTTTTGTCCTTAAGCACCCTTACGGATTTGCTGGTAGGGTTCTGATTGGCTGTCCTAGCTAAAGGTGCCTGTGTTTCCCTTACAATAGCATAGGGGTGGGTACTGGTACAGAAAATTCAGGTTCAGAGGATCAGGTCCAGGTCCGGACCTGAACCTGGATCTGATTCAGTATGTGAGAACTTGTCAATGAACGATACTCAAAACAATGGTCCATTTTGCAACAATGAAATCTGTTTTGTGGAATATTCGACTCTGGCGTTTTAAAATCCTACAAGGCTAACTGCCTCTGTATTATTAATTGCAAAACTTGGTAGAAAGGAGTATAGACTCTACTTTGCTCTCATTATTTTCCCTGACCGGTGAGCCCCGAAATTTGTGAATGCCTGATCACATGCTTAGTAATAGTGTTCATTTTCCAATAGGTCCAACATCCGGTTCACCAAATTTATTCAGGTCCGTTTTTTCTGGACCTCTAGACCGGTCCAATAAGAAAACCCACCCCTACAATTATATATATAGCAGTATGTATCTACATGTATGGTGCTATTGCAAACTCATAACAACTGCAGTCACTCCATTTATATTATACTCCCTACTGTGAAATGAAATCCTTAGGAATTTAAATGCATTTAAAATACCAGACATGTGCCATGGTTTATACCATTTATTTTACTTATTTTTTACAATTCAACTTCAGATAACTAAAGCAGAATAGCATGTATATGGCAAATATCGGCATGATTCTACTCGTTTGAAATCTAAGTGTTAATTAAGACCTCACAATGTAATGATGTGTATGTAAGCAAGAATTACTGTGAATGCATTTATGTTCACGGTGCTTTTATATTCAAATTTTCTGTTTTTTGCAGCTACCTCTTTACTGTGAAGTCAAAACAGTGGCAAATTTTTACTATATCCTGTCCGCCTAAGTGATAAATTTACTTAGTATGTAGTATACATTGTACAGTATTATGATATGATAAGTGACTGTTCTGTCCATCTGTAGCACCCTTGCTGAGTTGCTAGTAGGTGGTTTCCAACTGGTCTAAAGCGTGACCGCAAACTCAAAACCACCACGTACATTCCATTTTCTACCCACTGCTAAATTGAACCACATCGAACATAAATGAACTAACAGTACTAGAATATATAATAATGATACTGAAAATTTAAGGTATCAATTTGACATGAAGGCAAATGTCATCTCATGGCCATTATTAATGGTCATTTAATAGATGCATGGACTCAATGCAGTGATTGCAGAAACTGTCGATACTTCAACAATATATCCATAATAATAATATCTTAGAATATATCCATAATAATAATATCTTAGAGTCTAGAACAGGAGTGGACAGAATATTTGACTCTAAAGATATGCTACTATATATGGTATTATACATTAGTATTTGATTAGTGATAACACCATTTACCAAATGTAGGAATATTTGGTGCCTGCTCATGATCTTAGGGCCCATTCACACACGTGTTTATTCAAGTCTGTATGAGTTGTGTATTCACTTTATTTTCTTTAGGTAAAGTTTGCAGGGAAGCTTTTTTGTACTTTGACCCACCGTTGTATAGCCTGATTATAAAAAAAATAAAAAATAAACTGACTTCTTCCCTGTAAACTTTGCCTAAGCAAAATAAATCATAAGATAATGGAAATCGTATATTATTTTATATAAGTGTGAACAGACCGGTGCCTTGGACTTTAGCTTTTGCATTATAACTAATGTCTACAATAATACAGAGCTTGGCAATTCTCAGATGTACACAATGTAATTTGATGTCATTTTCAAAGCTGATATTTATCCAAGGCATATACATGTTGTAGTGCATGAAGATGGACATCTCTACAGCATGTAATTGTTACATGCATATAGTCATGCACATCTATGTTTTATTTTGTAAACTTTGAGTGTCAATGCTACCTAATACAGGGCTCGAAATACTGGGTGCATGTGCACCCAGGTGCACCCAAAATTGGAACTGTGCACCCAATTTTTTTCAGTGGGTGCACAGGGTGCACCTAAATATTTTCTTAGGTTTATGTATGGAAAGAAATCAAGTATACTAGTATAACACTAGTTCACCTTTATCTGCGGGGTGACCATTATCCATTGTCTTTAAATAAACAGCACATTTAGGAGTAATGTTATTAAGTCTCTGGACTGTAGTTCCAAATTTGCAATATTTTCAAACTGTTCCGATTTGAAACCGCCGTCCATCGACTTCATAATTATCCCTAAACAACGGATATAGGTCACCCTCGGATTAAGATGAACCAACGTTACATCATATTCTTGACATCTAAGTGTTAGAAAGATAATAAAAATGTTTGTCATGTTACTTGTTAAAATTAAGAATTTGATAGCCTGTAACTAAGTTTTGTTATTAAGTTTTTTTTTGACATTCTACTTAAATTTAAGTGGTGCACCCAAAACTTTTTGGGCGCACCCAATTTTCTAGGTTGGGTGCACCAGTGCACCTTTTCCCATGCAAAAATGAATTTCGAGCCCTGTAATAGTATTAGTAAACTACAACTAATCAATCCAGGCGGCAAATGATATTTGATAAACTTCAAGGCAAAGTTGTTGTTTCCCTTTACATTCTGCCTCAGGGATCTGTAACATATGATGGCCTAGGGGAAAATGTTGCATTTCCGGTTACTCGACTGACCATTAGCAAAAACCTGCTGACCCTTGTCTTTTCTTTAAGTGGGCTGCAGGCAATTAAGGGCATAAAATTTTGGAACTGGCATCTTGAGACAAAACTCAAAACAATTACTTCCTCTACTTCACACGTTCAGTTGAACAGTTTATGTAAGAATGCGTCGTACACATTGTACATGCACTCTTTCTTCATTGTATCAATGTAACTCATGCTTGCACAATTTATATCTGTATAGTAACTATTGTTAAAAATATTGGTAACTGATGCATTTCAGTTCTACATTGTTAAACTGGATTTGTTTGATCATTTGGCCGAGATCTAAAAGGGGGGAAAAGTAGGAGAATACCGTACCCCACTGACCCTACTGTTTCAGGACTGTAACTGGAAACACAACGTATTTTGCTAGGCCTAACTGAGTTACCAGCATCACTCCAGACCCCACAGTTTAGCTGTCTTCCACAAGAATTAGCAGGTTGACATAGAGCTGTGTGCCTAAACATATTGATACAGGTACAGGTTCAGGTACTTACCCTGGCCAATGTACCTGTTCTTTAGCAAGTTTGATCAGTTATCTGTAAGTAATACACGTACCCAACTGTACTTTTAGTGATTAACAGTCATCTTTGTTTATGAGGATTTTCATTTGAATCTAAAAACCGTTTTTTAGACGTTTTTTTTTTCATGTTCAACTGCAAAATATTGTCATCTTTGGACCCGAACCATAACAATTTCCAGAACTGGTACAGATTTAGGTACACAGCCCTACATGTTGGTGGACATGATGAAATTTCTGTGCTGTAGTCCTCTGATTGTTCAAGTGAAGGTGTGATGCTGGATAGGGGAAGATTTGTATATCCAAATATAACCCAAAATATGATACCCTATAGCTATCATTCCATATGAAATCATCA
>NW_023365921.1:0-3638 GCF_000003815.2 Branchiostoma floridae
TGTGACATCATGTATTATAGTTGAGTATTATAGTATGGATAGAGGCCTGACAAACCTCTGTCTCGTATCAGCCACATAGTGATTTACATCATTCACCCAGACGGGAGACCTGGCGAATCCCCGTCTTGTAATAACATTTTTCACAGGCTACAAAAGTCTTCAACAAGTTGAAGTTGGTAGCCTCAAAACGAAAGAAAGAAGAAGAAGAATCGAAAGGGCATGTCACCCCGTAAGGGGCGGTATAACCCCGTGGTGTGTAAACACGTCGACCATATGCAGACCAATGATGATGGTGATGATGTTTATAGTTATAAATGTATTTACTTTCACAGTGGTCTTATTTCGATGTAGGAGGAAAAACAAACTTTTGCAGTGTCTAACTCTTGTGCTTGAATCAGTACAATAGAATTGCTAAACACATATTTGAAACGTCATGATTTCACTCTAAGAGTCCACAGCGGAAAGTTGGAAAATAAGACCACTGTGAAAAATTCAAAAGTACTTGAGTCTATATTGTTTTTATCATGATGAATTAATGGTTGCATTTCCTTTTTTAATTCCAGAGTGCCAAAGAGCAGAACAGACCGGAGGGAGGGAGTCCGCAGAATGAAACAGTCCACAGCATCAGCCCGGGCCCCAGAGGGAGTAAGATCAGTATCAAGATCCCCAGCGAGCACGCGTACCAGCAAACAGAAACACAAACGGACGAGTTCCTCATGGGGCCAAGGCCGGGATCAGTGGGGGAGGATGAGTACGTGTTTGTTTGTTTGTTTGTTTGTTTGTTTGTTTGTTTGTTTGTTCGTTTGCAAAGAATCCCAGCGAGCATGCATACCAGCAGACAGAGACACAGACAGACGAGTTCCTCATGGGACCCAGGCCTGGATCTGTGGGAGAGGATGAGTATGTTTTTGTTTGTTTGTTTGTTTGTTTATTTGTTTGTTTGTGTGTGAATGATCACAGCGAGCATGCGTACCAGCAAACTGAGACACAGACAGATGAATTTCTTATGGGACCCAGGCCTGGATCAGTGGGAGAGGATGAGTACGTGTTTGTTTGTTTGTTTGTTTGTTTGTTCGTTTGCAAACAATCCCAGCGAGCATGCATACCAACAAATGGAGACTCAAACAGATGAGTTTCTCATGGGGCCCAGGCCGGGATCAGTGGGGAGGATGAGTATGTTTTTGTTTGTTTGTTTGTAAACGTGAGAGTCTCTGTTTGCTGGTAGGCGTGACACAAATGAGTTTATCATGGGGCCAAGGCCTGGATCGGTGGGGGAGGATGAGTAAGTGTTTGTTTGTTTGTTCGTTTGCAAACAATCTCAGCGAGCATGCATACCAGCAAACAGAGACACACACAGATGAGTTTATCATGGGGCCAAGGCCTGGATCTGTGGGAGAGGATGAGTAAGTGTTTGTTTGTTTGTTTGTTTGTTTGTTTGTTTGTTAATGATCTCAGCGAGCACGCATACCAGCAAACAGAGATTCACACAGATGAGTTTATCATGGGGCCAAGGCCTGGATCTGTGGGAGAGGATGAGTATGTTTTTGTTTGTTTGTTTGTAAACAATCCCAGCGAGCATGCATACCAGCAGACGGAAACACAAACTGACGAGTTCCTCATGGGTCCCAGGCCAGGATCTGTGGGGGAGGATGAGTATGTGTTTGTTTGTTGTTTGTTTGTAAACAATCTACTCACTCACTCACTATCCATTGTTTGATTATACTGCTGCTGGGATATATCAAAATAATCTTCAAGCAGATCCTACGGTGCCATAAGATAGGATCAAAGCTGGCCAAGGAGTATAGCCGGCCAAAGGGAGTCAGACGGCACTGGTAGCATACACACTCCTAGGCCGACTTCACTCCTCTGACAGCTTTTGATAGTATCTACTACTAGTAGTAGTATAATTATGCTACCTTAGGATTTGCTTGGAGATTTTATCAAAACACTTGCCTTAGATGGTCTTTTTTGAAGGATAGTTCTTGATAATATTTCACTATTAAACTATAATACAAACATTTTTTAAGACAGTTCTCCATTTCTCCCAGGATTATCAGGATGACAGCAACACGTGTGATCGAGCGAGCCTGGCTATCGTACAGGGACAAACAGATGTTCAAACTCCTCAAGCACGCTGTCTGTGCAGCCGTCAGTATTTGGGTTCTATTTCTTAGCTGTGTTCCAATATTTTTAAAGGCATTTTTCAAACTTATCAATCGAGTGAGTCACGGATGATGACATGTGTGTCCATCCATCCATCCATCCATCTATCCATCCATGTGTGTGTGTGTTTGTAATGGATACTTTTTACTTTCTGTGAACCACAACTTTATGGTGTCTTTATATTTCTGTCATAATGTAATACTTCATTCCAGTAATAAGACATTTTTTAGAAATTCCAGTTTCTACACAATGTAGCTAGACCCCAGCCAGGGTACCATCATCTTTAGTGACCGCTGGCTCAATCTTTCTGCTTGCTATTGGATGGCAAGTAAAAATATTGATCCAGTATAGCTTCTGTATATCTACCATTCCAAATGTCATTTGTGAAGCTCACTGCCCCCCTCCCCCCGTACAGGAGCACTGTCTGTCGTTTGAGATCCTGCGGAAAGTCAGTCCCATGGAGGCCAACCTGCTGAAGGATCCCAGCTTCCAGGTCAGGGTCAGGTTCAGGTCAGTACCCTGGAGTAACCTCTGGTCAGGTCATACAGGTCAGGGTCAGGTTCAGGTCAGTACCCTAAGGTAACCTTTGGTTGTATGGTACAGGTCAGGTTCAGGTCAGTACCCTGCAGTAATCTCTGGTCATATATATCTTGGCTTGTCTTTCCTTTAGTGCCTGCCAACATGAAGATTAGATACCCAGACTAACGTTTGATCCACTCACTCTGCGAGGACCCCTACTCTTTTGATAAGTATGGTAGGCCCTTTTTATATGCTTGAGGTGTGGCCCTCTTCAAACACGGGACCTCCATTTAACGTCCTATCTGAGGGACGACTCTAGCCAGGCAAAGCTAGGTATTCATTTCTACCAGTGAGTGAAGTGAGAATTTGCCTTTCCTTTAAGCACCACTCAAGTCTTGTCAGGGCATTCAAACCCAGGACCTCTGGTTTCTGTGCCAAACTTTACTATCATGCCACACAATGTCGTACTCTGAAGCCCTTATCACACTTGGCCTCCAACGCCTGTCAGAACGCAGACTGTCTCTGTGCCAGGACTTTGCCCTTGCAGTATCCAAATCTGCAAGGTATGCCCCCTGGCTGCCCCCAGCCCGCAACCAGCCACACAGCATGCAGCTCAGGCGCACCCGGCCCTACAAACTGCCAACTGGTACCAAGCGGTACCTCACTAGCCCAGTCCCTTCAATTTTGAACATTCTGAACGCACTATAAGTAATACTGAAGTTGAAATGTGCTTCACATTCTCTCTGTACCCTTGTCGATTGTCAACAGTGAATAACTGACTGTGTTTGTACAATATTATATTCCGATGTAAATAGTTTAAACGATTTTTATAAATGACATAGTTTTTATATGATAAATATTTATCTAGCAGTAAATCGTGTACATGTACTTGTCGAAATTCGCACTCGTAATTTAAATCTTAAATTGTGTTTGCATCTAAGCCACTATTGTGATTG
>NW_023365921.1:5243-6101 GCF_000003815.2 Branchiostoma floridae
CTGACTCCCCAACATGAGTCTGCAGCCCGTTTCTGGATTCTTTCTAGACTGTTAGATTGACTTTTTGTGAGCCCTGCGTTCCAGCACGGAGCAGCATATTCCAATGTAGGTCTTATGTATCCACAATACACGGTGATGAGGTCAGCGCAAGTGAGACCCGCTCGACGAAGCCTACTGAGGAGATACAGCCGTCTGCTGCCCTTTGACACCATGACATCAACTTGATCGGACCACCGTAAGTCTGACCGGATGTGCAAACCGAGTAGTTTGGCTTGTGTGACGATGCCAAGTGTCTGTCCACCGAGGGTTAGAGGAGGCATCGCCGGGGGAATACGCATAAAACAAAAGTGCATTGCTTTACATTTTTTGGGGTTAAGCAACATAGAGTTCTGTTCAGACCAAGTGTCAAGAGAGTCAAGGTCGGTCTGGAGATTAGATGAATTTGTCCCTATCCTAACTTCTCCAAGGTTTAAATCATCCACGTACTTCCAGTGAGGGTTATTGGTAGTGGGCGTGGCGTCGTTGATCATGGCTAGGAACACCAGTGGGCCAAGTAAGGTCCCCTGGGCCACTCCGGACGTTAAGGTTCCCCAGTCGGACATGGAATCTTGATACCGGACACGCTGTCTGCGGTTAGACATAAAGCTGCATAGCCATGGAATCAGTGATGCTCGTGTACCCATGGATAAAAGTTGTTGATGGCAGTGGTATGACACACACGGTCGAACGCCTTCGAAAAGTCTGTCAAGATTAATGTGCCCACGGTGCCTTTCTTCTCGCCTCCCACGTAGAAGAAATTGAGGAGATCTACAAGGCAGTGTGTCGTTGAGCAGCACTTGATATTGCCAAACTGCTTGG
>NW_023365921.1:6428-7320 GCF_000003815.2 Branchiostoma floridae
GTGGTAGAGCTGGGAGGTATGCTGGTAGCATGGAGTAGTCAAGTGGGGGGAGTGCTTGACAGATGGTAGCTAAATGTCTGTTGATGGCATGTGCTGCTCCAGATGTGTCGTCGGGTTCACATTGGTGACGAACATGTCAGCCCTCTTGATTTGAAGCTCGCCAGTCATCAATCAGCTAACGCTGTCGTTTGTACGATACTAACGCACCGTTTATTGCGAATCCTGCCTCACTGGTGCCCAACTGGCAGATTGCCTTTTCACCAGAGACACATACATCGTGGGGACGGTGAGAAGGTACGCGTAAGGCTTGCCAATTGAAAGGCATCCTCTTCCAAGGCATCCTCTTCCACGCAAACCTACTACTACCTAGGCCAGGCAGGCCGCCTTTGCTGAGAGACACTTCTGTCCGTTACCACGACCGGCCGGTAACGGTTGTGAAATGGCAAGACACCAAATCACTCATACTTTGTTTAAAGCTAAATAAGTGGCAAATCAAAAACAACCTGGGTGAAATATACAGCCCTGTATGCACACTGTGTAACGAAAAAGACACCTATGTCCATATGTTTTTAGTTGTGGAAAGCTGGGAATATTTTGGAAAGAAGTTGAAAATGTGTTGCGTCAAAAAGGTTTACATGTCACAATAACAAAACCACTTATATTTCTTGGAGTCAGTAACATCTGTCTGGTAAACAGGGTAGTTAGTATTGCAAAGTTCTCTATTTTTAAACAGTGCTTGAGACATATAGATAAGGATACAAAGATATACAGCAACATATTTCAAACATTTTTGACAGACTTAAGGTTAATGTTGTACATGAATTGAAATATCCATGTTTTCTGAACATATGGAGTATGGAATAAGAAAGACAAAGTCTTGAGTAATTACTGT
>NW_023365921.1:7960-9012 GCF_000003815.2 Branchiostoma floridae
GGCACAGACAACTTTTCTGACACGCCATTAAGAAAGCTGTGGTGTACGCCTACTTGAACTAAAAGATATGCACTACTGGCAGAAAGCATCTCCCAGCATATAGGAACTAAAAGATATGCACTACTGGCAGAAAGCATCTCCCAGCATATAGGTTTGCCCAGCTGAGCTTTCGACGGGCGTTCGTGCGGCTGCTAGTCGGTAATTTCTCCGCTAGGCACCGAGCAGTTTCAGTTCAGCTCATCCTCTTTTAGGAGGTGACACCAGTGTCTCCACTCGTTTCTGTCCAGCATTACTGATAGGAGTTCGTTGGCCTCCAGACCTGTTTCCTCGAGCATCAGCTTCCTGAGTGTGACCGAAGGGCGGCCACGCCTGCGCGGCTCGTTTGGCTCCCAGAGCAAGACCTCTCCTGCCATTTACCCATGGCGCACCACGTGTCCTGCCAGACGCAATCTTCGGCTGCGGACAACAATTGTCCTTCGGTATGTGTCTGCCCGTGTCTGTAATGGTCTGTCTGTGTCTGTCTGTCTGTCTGTCTGTCTGCCTGTCTGTCTCTACAGTTACAAGTTGCAAAATACAAGTAGTTCAACTTGACAGGCGCTGGTCTTTACTGAGATAAAGTTCAAACAAGGCCTTGATACGACATTACGCCCGAGCTCTTGTGTGAAAACAAACTGTGAACACCTGAACTTGGGTTTGATGCTTGCACTTGGGTTTGATAACTATCTGGGTCTTTTTTTTCTGTGTCTGACAATCTTCGTGAAAAATTGTGGACAGGACGTTTGAAATCTTGATGTCATATGTTAGTATATCTTTTCCTGTCGTCTGCTGTAATGCCAAGCCATTGTTCTTAGTAGCCAGACGGGTAGAGATCCCCCACTGGGTCTAAGCCATTTATCATGTTGGAAGGATGTAAGGAGTAAATTAAGCATCTGATATCCTTGTGGGAGATAGTATTTTATGGTTCTGAACCCTGTGTCCAGATGTAGGGAATTTAACTACAGAGGTGCTAAACACTTAAACTCACTACCAGCTGACATTAAACAAGTTCCAAC
>NW_023365921.1:9112-9948 GCF_000003815.2 Branchiostoma floridae
CCTGGATAAGGCTCCCCTCCATCCACAGGTACCTGTCCTCCTTGCAGTGATTGGTTGAAAATAAATTGAAGGATGGGGCTAATCTCCTGTGCATACTCCTTTAATATCCTACAGGGTAGGAGATCTGGGCCTGCAGCTTTTGTTGGGTTAATCCCCTCCAACAATTTGCGCACACCTTCTAGAGTGACTACTGGTTGCAGCATGTCATGGTATGGGCTAGTTCCCATGTCTGGTACATTATTAATATCTTGTTCTGTACCCTTCAGGTACCCCCGCCCTGAGATAACCGCTATCTCAGGGCGGTGGGGTGTTCTGTACACTGCGGATACCCCCGCTCTGAGATAACCGTTATCTCAGGGCGGTGGGGTGTTCTGTACCCTTCAGGTACCCCCGCCCTGATATAACCATTATCTCAGGGCGGTGAGGTGTCCTATACCCTTCGGGTACCCCCGCTCTGAGATAACCGTTATCTCAGGGGGGGTGGGGTGTTCTGTACACTGTGGGTACCCCCGCCCTGAGATAACTCTTATCTCGGGGCTGTGGGGTGTTCTGTACCCTTCGGGTACCCCCGGCCTGAGATAAGGGTTATCTCAGGGTGGTGGGGTGTTCTGTACACTGCGGGTACCACCGCCCTGAGATAAGGGTTATCTCTTCGGGTACCCTCGGCTTGAGATAAGGGTTACCTCAGGGCGGTGGGGTGTTCTCTACCCTTCGTGTACCCCCACCCTGAGCCTTATACCAGGGTACATCCTGACAATGTAATACATGCACCCCTGTATAAGGCCTTATATCAGGGTCCATTCTAACAGTGTAATACATGTACCCCTGTATAAGGC
>NW_023365921.1:10128-11540 GCF_000003815.2 Branchiostoma floridae
CAATGTAATACATGTACCCCTGTATAACGCCTTATACCAGGGTCCATCCCTGACAATGTAATACATGTACCCCTGTATAAGGCCTTATATCAGGGTCCATCCTGACAATGTAATACATGTACCTCTGTATAAGGCCTTATATCAGGGTCCATCCTGACAATGTAATACATGTACCCCTGTATAAGGTCTTTATACCAGGGTCAATCCTGACAATGCAATACATGTACCCCTGTATAACACCTTATATCAGGGTCCATCCTGACAATGTAATACATGTACCCCTGCATAAGGCCTTATATCAGGATCCATCCTGACAATGTAATACATGTACCCCTGTATAAGGCCTTATATCAGGGTCCATGCTGACAATGTAATACATATACCCCTGTATAAGGCCTTATATCAGGGTCCATCCTGACAATGTAATACATGTACCCCTGTATAAGGCCTAATACCAGGGTCCATCCTGACAATGTTATATATGTACCCCTGTATAAGGCCTTATATCAGGGTCCATCCTGACAATGTAATACATGTACCCCTGTATAAGGCCTTATACCAGGGTCCATCCTGACAATGTAATACATGTACCCCTGTATAACGCCTTATATCAGGGTCCATCCTGACAATGTAATACATGTACCCCTGTATAAGGCCTTATATCAGGGTCCATCCTGACAATGTAATACATGTACCCCTGTATAAGGCCTTATATCAGGATCCATCCTGACAATGTAATACATGTACCCCTGTATAAGGCCTTATATCAGGGTCCATCCTGACAATGTAATACATGTACCCCTGTATAAGGCCTTATATCAGGGTCCATCCTGACAATGTAATACATGTACCCCTGTATAAGGCCTTATACCAGGGTGCATTACCAGAATTTACCCGCATTTATCCAAATTTACCGGGTAAATATGTGCTAAATGTGGGTAAATATTGTACATTACATTTACCGGGTATTTACACACCAATGGTAAGTTTGGTAAATCCGATCTTTCATGCAGTGATGTATGTGTCTCTGGTGAAAAGGCAATCTGCCAGTTGGGCAAGAGTGAGGCAGGATTCGCAATAAACGGTGCGTTAGTATCGTACAAACGGCAGCGTTAGCTGATTGATGACTGGCGAGCTTCAAATCAAGAGGGCTGACATGTTCGTCACCAATGCCGTGAATGCCTCTTTAGATCTGCAACATTTCTTCCGGGTCCGCGCGCCCTCAACACACTTCTTCGCACAGTATGTAGCCGTCTGTCTCAGCCAGAGCTCGGACACAGTATCCATACTTTGTTGGCTTCCAAGGGTTGTATCACCGAAGACGGTGCCTTTCCTGAAAGTCACCGTCGCTTCGTCAACTACGAGCTGCTCGCCGACATGGCGGGCACGGCTAGTATTCCGACTGATACTCT
>NW_023365921.1:12216-13490 GCF_000003815.2 Branchiostoma floridae
GCGCCTGATGCAAGTCCGCTCAGTTAGCGAACCCAGCTGCTTCCCGAACATACATTTCAATGTCCTCCTGTGCCTCGACAGCGTTCACACTTGCCATCTCTTCCATACCCGTGAGCAATCAAATCAATTCCCCACAACAATGAATGTCCAACAGCTCACAGCTCAAATAAATACCACCCTTCCCCCAGTGTAGGCCGCCCAAAATGAGCGCAACGCCCGCCATTGGTGAACACATCGCCCGCTACAAGGTGGTCATCGGTAGCGAGAGGCGCCTACCACCGCCGATGACCCCGTTCCGCCGCCGTGAACCATAGGTAATACATGAGCATACGTCGGAAGTATTTCTCCCTAATTTTCGCACTTCCACCAATACCAATACAGTCGGCTCAAGGACCAGGTGGGAGTAACGGCTCTATCCGCCGAACACTCCATTTTCTCCGGCACCTCATTCTCCGGCACAGCATGCCTGTACCGGTACGACACTGGCGGCATTATCCTGAGCTTGATAGACGACGGGCTTTGTAGGTTTCTCCATGAGTGTTAGAGTCTTAAGAAAATGGCGGAGACGAGGGAAGCTTAGAGAAATCAATACAGGTTTGGCTTTCGCAAACCTGTAAATATTGGACGGGTGCCAGAGTATTTGGCTGGAAGTGATAAGAGAGCGAACTGGAGTTAGAGTAGGATGGGTATCTGGCTAAGAATTTTACAACTCTCACAACAAGATTTTTCTCTTGTGAGTTGGACTTATGTACGTTAGCTTTCTTTTTTTGGGATTGGAGCTTCATGAGGTTGCCAAATGTGCTGCATTCTCACACTATGGAGTATTCAAAAATCAGATGCCTCAAAAAATATTGCCACATTTAGAAAAATCAATCACATCGTTATCTACTGGTAGCTTATCTGGCATTTCAAATAAAGTTCCGATGATATATAAACTACATATTTGCGCAACTTTTCATCCCCGTGTAAGTTCTTCTCAGGCGGATGAATACAAATGTTATGCGGTCACTTGTTGTGTTCAGAACAGAACGCTTCGCAGTTCGACCGTGAGAGTCTTGCGTATTTATGGCAGCCACATTAGCTTTCCGTAAAGGTCCAAATCGATATCGAAAGTTGAAAGATTCAGCATCAAGGCCTGTTCTTATTTGGGACACGTTACAGTCTACAGCCAGGGGTTGTAGACTCATACCAGAGAACGCTACGTGACCGGAAAGGTTTGTGACTATCATTGATTTGATTAAGCCTGGCATGATTGTCGGTCTGACCCACTGAAA
>NW_023365921.1:13590-15646 GCF_000003815.2 Branchiostoma floridae
CCCTAACCCTAACCCTAACCCTAACCCTAACCCTAACCCTAACCCTAACCCTGAAACCCTAACCCTAACCCTGAAACCCTAACCCTAACCCTGAAACCCTCACCCTAACCCTGAAACCCTCACCCTAACCCTGAAACCCTCACCCTAACCCTGAAACCGATGGTGATCGTTCACCATGCCCGTTACCACGATTCTAATATCTAGCCATTACCCCCTGCTTAAGTAATGAAACTTCCCCTTTCCCCTACCCCCACATGTGTTTGACTACAAACGTGCCGTAATTCGTGGTTGACATGCACTGATCGAAACCAGATGTGAGAATCGCGTTGGCGAGACAATTTTTAGGTGGGGCCCATAGATAACACAGAGGGATTAAAAGCTTTTTCAGCATAACCTAACATCTACAATTCACAGAAATATTGACATGAAGCATATAAACACTCTAACGTTCTCCAACAATTATGTTGTTGGCTACAATAACGAGGATTTGTCGTAAATACAGCACTTTGAGGGAGGCGGGCATTCCAATCAAGGTCAACGACTTCTCTGGCTTTGCTAACTGTTTCAGGCTGCACTTTGGAACTAAATCGCTAGAGGTCGCAAGGTGGCGTCGCGCCAATGTCAGAGTTCAACGGGTGAAAGGTCGCCATACACCGGAAGTGGCGGGCAATACCGAAGCTGAAGTTCTGCTCGTCTTTTTCTTGTGGATTTCGTTCTGCGACCGTTTTCGAAGAGTACGAACGAGACGCAAGCGGCGGCTAGCCTTTGAAGAATGTATCGTCGCCTATAACAACTACATGAGTCATAGTGGGGAGCGGGATGCAGAAATATATGGCACCGACAAAGGTTTCGAAGACCAGGAGGGTTCTGTCTACAATTAATCAAGATCAAGCAAGGCAAGAAGCAAACAGAGTGCGACATTTCGTGACGACCTGGTGTCAAACAGTAACTGATTCGTTCACCAAGTTAACAAAAATCTTAACCAAAAATCTGAAAATTGCTCCATGTCCCTACCTCAGTTAGTGAACCGTCCCCAAGTCTTCAGTCTTCTCGTCTGTCTTCAGGGCGGAAATGAAATCCAGATGTGAGAATTTGGCGGCAAGCTTTGGGTGGGGTGCACAGAGGGGTTTACACTGCAGAGGACAAACAAACTTGGTCCGTATAAAAAATCAGCACAAGTCCACTAGCGTAGCTCCACAAAAGCTGACAGGAAAACTGCATATAGATAATTAGATTGCGATGCGATAAAGCTTCATCGAATCCTTTTTTTATTTAATCTAACACATAAACAAACTTTGTTCAACATATCAACCCTGACGTACGGTTGTGTAGTAAACTATCCCCCCATCCACACACACACCCAGCCCCCCAACGAGCAAATTTCACACAAATAGGCGACAGTACATTACATCAATATGTTGTTCTAGATGAAAGTTCCTTTAGTAGCCTTTTGGAAGGTCAGACCAAAAACAGTTTTCACGCCAGACGTTATCAAATCAAACAGGTCACAAACCTTCATCAATTCCGATCACGTAGCGTTCTCTGATATAAATCTACAACTTGAGCTTCTCCTGCGTGGCTGTGACGTGTCCCAGATTAGGACGGGAGTTGATTCTGGCGCCTGATTTCTCCGTAAATATCGACTTGATTAGCCATTACCTCTGTTTAATGAAAATTCCCCTTCGCGCTCAACGGCACATATAGTTGTGCCGGAATTCGTTGTCAACATGCACTAATCGACACCAGATGTGAGACGCGTGGGCGAGACATTCTTCAGCTGGGGCCCACAGAAGGGTTTTTGACTTACAGAGCTTATCTACGTTTATCTTCAAGTTTCCTAGATTAATGAAACACACGAACATAACTTATATTTGATGTCAAAACTAACATATTGCTTTCGTTGAAAACTCTTTAGCTTTCGTAGCCCTTTTTGTTTTCCATAACCCCGTACAAACAACACACTGAATCCATCGGAGAATCGTTAATAATAGCTATGTACATCAAAACCACCACTATGGACATTCGTACACAGAGGATAACTAAGACGACTTACCTG
>NW_023365921.1:15891-24716 GCF_000003815.2 Branchiostoma floridae
CAGGCCAGGCCCAATCGCGCGCGAGTGGTAGATATCGCGTCCAAATTGCAAGTCACTTCAAGCTACATTTTTTCTAGTTTACTTTAAAGACGCCAATGTCAGAGGTCAACGGGTGAAAGATCGCAATGCCCCAGAATGGGCGGAAAAACACCGGAAGTGGCGGGCAATGGCGAAGGCAAAGTTCTGCTCGTTGTTTTCTTGTGGGTGACGTTCTGCAACCGGCTCCGAAGAGTAAGAAGGAGAGGCAAGCGGCGGCTTGCCTTTGCAAGAATTCGTCGTCGCCTGTAACGGGCTGCATGGATAATAGCAGGAAGCAACAGACTCATAGCACCGACAAAGGTTACTAGGACCAGCAGACTTCTTTCTACAATTAATCAAGATCAATCAAGGCAAGAAGCAAGCAGAGTGTGACATTTCGTCACGGCCTGGTATCATACCGTCTATTAACTGATTCGTTCACCTAGTTAACAAAAAACTTACCCCAAAATCTGAAAATTGCTCCGCCCGTAATCAGTCTCAAAAACAGTGATACGGTCAGGTATCCTTCCGCCTACCTAATCCTAACTTAATTTGTCGAATCTGCTGTATACCTAACCCTAACCCTAACCCTAACCCTAACCCTAACCCTAACCCTAACCCTAACCCTAACCAACTTTGACAGGGGTCCAAATTTCGTCAGGTTTTAAAAAATCTTGTTGCAGAGAAATGCAGAGATGGCTTCACATGAGAAGTACAACTACCTGAAGACTACACCTTGTTGTAAATAATTACAAAGACGGGGTATGTGTCGAAGTTAGCAAGTCCCACAGATAACGATTGAAAAACTTGCACAAGTTTGACGCCTTCCGTGTAAGTTGACGAGCGAACGTATCGAGACCATGGCCCGGGAAACTCTTGAATTATTCTTCGCAAAATACGACATGTGAAAAAATACTACTACACATAGAAATGATGTTTATTAGCCTTCCGAAAATTAATACCTTTGTTCTGTCTTGCCTTTAACTGGGTTGGAAAAACGGAGCTAAAATGATGTCACAATGTTCTCCCAGTCGGGGCCCCGCCATGTTACTAAATTCACGCACGAAGGCGGGCAAGCGATGCTCAACACCATGAACTTAGTCAACCCGTCCGTAGAGCGACAAACATTCAAGAAAAATCGATCCCTACCAACTAAAAATCCTGTAGCCATTGCTGCTGCCAAAAGACCGGATTAAAATGCAATCAAGGAAACCCAAAAGCGAAAATGCCATCACAGTCCAACGTAAATAATACGCTGCCGTTTTGCGGCAAGTTGGTCTCACCGTGAGAGGTAAACAATTGAACACCCCGTATTTGAATAAGTCGCGTAATACAAAATATGACCCATATTTGGTACAAAAAAATTGTAATGACAACTTTAGGTGCTATTCTATTTGCATAAGATGTTTAAAAATGCACGGCGATGGTCTGGTTGTTACTATGTCGGTGTTTGGACCCCTTTTTGTGTTGGATCGTTCTGCTAGGACGCAAGCCGAAAACCTGCCGTAAGTTTCGTGCGCTGTCAAAGTACAGTGCGGAACGCTACCGTTAAATGAAATATATATCTGTACATCTTCAATCACAGTTATATGGATGTATACAAGGTCTTTACTTGTTTTTGATGAGTTCACTGTAAAATGTACAATGACAAAAGCCATGTGCATCCACCTAGAACGGCTGTCGAAGTATGGCCCCCTCCCGTTAACCCTAACCCCTAACCCACTAACCCTAGCCCTAACCCTAACCTTCTGGGCGGAAATGAAATCCAGATGTGAGAATTTGGCGGCAAATTTCTGCGTGGGGTGCAGAGAGGGGTTTTACACTGCACAGGAAAAACAAAGTAGGTCTGTATGGAAAGAGACCACTCGCGCAACTTCACAATAGAAAGCAGAAAAAAAATATTTCTATATTCCGCATTAGAATGCGATAATACAACATTTGTTTTATTTTCTATTTAATCCAACACATAAAAATACATGATTCGACACATCACCCTAACGTACGATTGTGCAGTAAACTCTGTTTCTGAAACCAGACTTACACCCATCCCCCCACCCCCCAACGAGCTAATTACATACAAACGGAAGACTGTACATTACATCAATAACTTTTCTGGATGCACTTTGTTTTTGTAGCCTTTCAGTGGGTCAGACCGACAATCATGCCAGGCTTAATCAAATCAATGATAGTCACAAACCTTTCCGGTCACGTAGCGTTCTCTGGTATGAGTCTACAACCCCTGGCTGTAGACTGTAACGTGTCCCAAATAAGAACAGGCCTTGATGCTGAATCTTTCAACTTTCGCTATCGATTTGGACCTTTACGGGAAGCTAATGTGGCTGCCATAAATACGCAAGACTCTCACGGTCGAACTGCGAAGCGTTCTGTTCTGAACACAACAAGTGACCGCATAACATTTGTATTCATCCGCCTGAGAAGAACTTACACGGGGATGAAAAGTTGCGCAAATATGTGGTTTATATATCATCGGAACTTTATTTGAAATGCCAGATAAGCTACCAGTAGATAACGATGTGATTGATTTTTCTAAATGTGGCAATATTTTTTGAGGCATCTGATTTTTGAATACTCCATAGTGTGAGAATGCAGCACATTTGGCAACCTCATGAAGCTCCAATCCCAAAAAAAAAGAAAGCTAACGTACATAAGTCCAACTCAAAAGAGAAAAATCTTGTGAGAGTTGTAAAATTCTTAGCCAGATACCCATCCTACTCTAACTCCAGTTCGCTCTGTTATCACTTCCAGCCAAATACTCTGGCACCCGTCCAATATTTACAGGTTTGCGAAAGCCAAACCTGTATTGAGTTCTCTAAGCTTCCCTCGTCGCCGCCATTTTCTTAAGACTCTAACACTCATGGAGAAACCTACAAAGCCCGTCGGCTATCAAGCTCAGGATAATGCCGCCAGTGTCGTGCCGGTACAGGCATGCTGTGCCGGAGAATGAGGTGCCGGAGAAAATGGAGTGTACGGCGGATAGAGCCGTTACTCCCACCTGGTCCTTGAGCCGACTGTATTGGTATTGGTGGAAGTGCGAAAATTAGGGAGAAAATACTTCCAACGTACGCTCATGTATTACCTATGGCTCATGGCGGCGGAACGGGGTCATCGGCGGTGGTAGGCGCCTCTCGCCACCGATGACCACCTTGTAGCGGGCGATGTGTTCACCAATGGCGGGCGTTGCGCTCATTTTGGGCGGCCTAGACTGGGGGAAGGGTGGTATTTATTTGAGCTGTTAGCTGTTGGACATTCATTGTTGTGGGGAATTGATTTGATTGCTCACGGGTATGGAAGAGATGGCAAGTGTGAAAGCTGTCGAGGCACAGGAGGACATTGAAATGTATGTTCGGGAAGCAGCTGGGTTCGCTAACTGAGCGGACTTGCATCAGGCGCAGAGTGAGTTGGCAGAGAGAGCCGAGGCACCCGGGTTGAATGGATTGGTTGGACAAGACATCGCTGGGTTGGTCGATAGCTATGACAGCGACGACTTTGACCTGTATACCGTCACGAAGCAGGTAAGAGCCGCCCGCGTCGGGGAGTTTTCTCGACGGAACAGAGCGAGCGCTCAGGTTGGACAGCCGTGGGCACGCGTCAAGGCCGGTGAGTTTTATCCGTACAGGCCCAAAACTTAAGGGCACCCATGCCCGTCGGCCTGAGACGAGCAGAGCACAACTGGAAGGAAATGTCCTTTTTCTGGAGGTGTTGGACGAGTTTCTTATCCGGTATATCGTGCGTTGCACCAATAGGCACGCTCGGCAGAGGCGACGTCTATTCCGCAAATAAATGCGCTCGCCTTGGTCAGCCACCACGACCACCGAGCTGAAAGACTCTAGTTGCATAAAATTGTCCGGCTACAGGTACCAACCGAGACTCCCTTCGTACTGGTCTGATGACGACGACGTCGGATGTACGTTAAAGAAAAGGAATTTTCCGTTTCATTGTTTTCCTCAAATCTTGCGGTACCTCCACTATTCCCTGAAAGGGGTCTGTCCGCTTGGCAGCGAGCGTCTGAAGGATTTTTAAGCAAGGGAGAAGTTGGACCGAGTTATGAAGATTCGGACGGTTTTGGAGAGTATCAGTCGGAATACTAGCCGTGCCCGCCATGTCGGCGAGCAGCTCGTTAGTTGGCGAAGCGACGGTGACTTTCAGGAAAGGCACCGTCTTCGGTGATACAACCCTTCGAAGCCAACAAAGTATGGATACTGTGTCCGAGCTCTGGCTGAGACAGACGGCTACATACTGTGCGATGAAGTGTGTTGAGGGCGCGCGGACCCGGAAGAAATGTTGCAGAACTAAAGAGGCATTCACGGCATTGGTAGTAGTAGTAGTAGTAGACTGGTTTATTCGTTTCACAGAAATACAAATGACACGAAATAAAAGCAACCTTGCAGCCGCCAGAGGAGGCTGAATTGTGCAGCTTTTCAATCACAATAGTGGCTTAGATGCAAACACAATTTAAAATTTAAATTACGAGTGCGAATTTCGACAAGTACATGTACACGATTTACTGCTAGATACATATTTATCATATAAAAACTATGTCATTTATAAAAATCGTTTAAACTATTTACATCGGAATATAATATTGTACAAACACAGTCAGTTATTCACTGTTGACAATCGACAAGGGTACAGAGAGAATGTGAAGCACATTTCAACTTCAGTGTTACTTATAGTGCGTTCAGAATGTTCAAAATTGAAGGGACTGGGCTAGTGAGGTACCGCTTGGTACCAGTTGGCAGTTTGTAGGGCCGGGTGCGCCTGAGCTGCATGCTGTGTGGCTGGTTGCGGGCTGGGGGCAGCCAGGGGGCATACCTTGCAGATTTGGATACTGCAAGGGCAAAGTCCTGGCACAGAGACAGTCTGCGTTCTGACAGGCGTTGGAGGCCAAGTGTGATAAGGGCTTCAGAGTACGACAAGTACTGACTCCCCAACATGATTCTGCAAGCCCGTTTCTGGATTCTTTCTAGACTGTTAGATTGACTTTTTGTGAGCCCTGCGTTCCAGCACGGAGCAGCATATTCCAATGTAGGTCAGCGCAAGTGAGACCCGCTCGACGAAGCCTACTGAGGAGATACAGCCGTCTGCTGCCCTTTGACACCATGACATCAACTTGATCGGACCACCGTAAGTCTGACCGGATGTGCAAACCGAGTAGTTTGGCTTGTGTGACGATGCCAAGTGTCTGTCCACCGAGGGTTAGAGGAGGCATCGCCGGGGGAATGCGCATAAAACAAAAGTGCATTGCTTTACATTTTTTGGGGTTAAGCAACATAGAGTTCTGTTCAGACCAAGTGTCAAGAGAGTCAAGGTCGGTCTGGAGATTAGATGGATTTGTCCCTATCCTAACTTCTCCAAGGTTTAAATCATCCACGTACTTCCAGTGAGAGTTATTGGTAGTGGGGGTGGCGTCGTTGATCATGGCTAGGAACACCAGTGGGCCAAGTAAGGTCCCCTGGGCCACTCCGGACGTTAAGGTTTCCCAGTCGGACATGGAATCTTGATACCGGACACGCTGTCTGCGGTTAGACATAAAGCTGCATAGCCATGGAATCAGTGATGCTCGTGTACCCATGGATAAAAGTTTGTTGATGGCAGTGGTATGACACACACGGTCGAACGCCTTCGAAAAGTCTGTCAAGATTAATGTGCCAACGGTGCCTTTCTTCTCGCCTCCCACGTAGAAGAATTGAGGAGATCTACAAGGCAGTGTGTCGTTGAGCAGCACTTGATATTGCCAAACTGCTTGGAGTCTACATTTGGTGCAATGTCCGAGAAGATCCATGTGGAAACAAAACTTTCGCAAATCTTTGCGAATTGTGCAGTTAAGGAGATTGGCCGAATCTTGGTCAGGTCCGCTGGATGTTCCTTGGGTACAGGGATCACAGTAGCATCCCGCCACATGTCGGGAACTGTACCCTCTCGTAGAGATGTATTCAGTATGTCTGTCAAGGGGACAGAGAGTTCGTACGCGAATTCCTTGATGAGTTTGGGTGGTATCAGATCTGGACCAGGAGCCTTGGAGGTTTTAACACGTTGAAGGCGGAGGTACATATCCCATGGGTTGATTTGGGGTGGTGGTAGAGCTGGGAGGTATGCTGGTAGCATGGAGTAGTCAAGTGGGGGGAGTGCTTGACAGATGGTAGCTAAATGTCTGTTGATGGCATGTGCTGCTCCAGATGTGTCGTCGGGTTCACATTGGTGACGAACATGTCAGCCCTCTTGATTTGAAGCTCGCCAGTCATCAATCAGCTAACGCTGTCGTTTGTACGATACTAACGCACCGTTTATTGCGAATCCTGCCTCACTGGTGCCCAACTGGCAGATTGCCTTTTCATCAGAGACACATACACCGTGGGGACGGTGAGAAGGTACGCGTTAGGCTTGCCAATTGAAAGGCATCCTCTTCCAAGGCATCCTCTTCCACGCAAACCTACTACTACCTAGGCCAGGCAGGCTGCCTTTGCTGAGAGACACTTCTGTCCGTTACCACAACCGGCCGGTAACGGTTGTGAAATGGCAAGACACCAAATCACTCATACTTTGTTTAAAGCTAAATAAGTGGCAAATCAAAAACAACCTGGGTGAAATATACAGCCCTGTATGCACACTGTGTAACGAAAAAGACACCTATGTCCATATGTTTTTAGTTGTGGAAAGCTGGGAATATTTTGGAAAGAAGTTGAAAATGTGTTGCGTCAAAAAGGTTTACATGTCACAATAACAAAACCACTTATATTTCTTGGAGTCAGTAACATCTGTCTGGTAAACAGGGTAGTTAGTATTGCAAAGTTCTCTATTTTTAAACAGTGCTTGAGACATATAGATAAGGATACAAAGATATACAGCAACATATTTCAAACATTTTTGACAGACTTAAGGTTAATGTTGTACATGAATTGAAATATCCATGTTTTCTGAACATATGGAGTATGGAATAAGAAAGACAAAGTCTTGAGTAATTACTGTCTTGCCCACAAGCTGGCAATATGACTGGTATTGTTGAGTTGCAGATGTATCCGCTTTTATCTGTATTTCGATACTTGCCATTTAATACTTTTGTTCTCCCTTCGTGAGCACTTACTTGTTGCATTTTATGATGGGAGTGGAGCTAAGTGTTTTAGTGCCAACGGTCATTGTAAAGAGAAACTAAGTGACATTATGGTTACCATGAACTTGATGCCGATCTTCTGCAGGACTCTGTTAGCCACTTCTTTCTTCAGACAGAACTAGTGTAGTACTGAAGTCAGGGGACATGTTGTGAACTGCAATAGCTCGTTATATGTATATGTATATTTGACGTAATCTATTTTTGTTATTGTTTGTTACCATGGTTACTTGCACACTTGATTGTATCATTGATTGTATCATTGTGAATTAAGAATAAAATGTGAAAAAAATCACACATACACACTTCTTTCTACGGCAACTAGCGTCAGTGCTCCCGATGGACATGTATAATCGCCACTCCAAGGCGATTGACACATCCGACCAGCTCTGGGCTGGGTACGAATTCGGGCGGCCTTAAGAAATTGGCACAGACAACTTTTCTGACACGCCATTAAGAAAGCTGTGGTGTACGCCTACTTGAACTAAAAGATATGCACTACTGGCAGAAAGCATCTCCCAGCATATAGGAACTAAAAGATATGCACTACTGGCAGAAAGCATCTCCCAGCATATAGGTTTGCCCAGCTGAGCTTTCGACGGGCGTTCGTGCGGCTGCTAGTCGGTAATTTCTCCGCTAGGCACCGAGCAGTTTCAGTTCAGCTGATCCTCTTTTAGGAGGTGACACCAGTGTCTCCACTCGTTTCTGTCCAGCATTACTGATAGGAGTTCGTTGGCCTCCAGACCTGTTTCCTCGAGCATCAGCTTCCTGAGTGTGACCGAAGGGCGGCCACGCCTGCGCGGCTCGTTTGGCTCCCAGAGCAAGACCTCTCCTGCCATTTCCCCATGGCGCACCACGTGTCCTGCCAGACGCAATCTTCGGCTGCGGACAACAATTGTCCTTCGGTATGTGTCTGCCCGTGTCTGTAATGGTCTGTCTGTGTCTGTCTGTCTGTCTGTCTGTCTGCCTGTCTGTCTCTACAGTTACAAGTTGCAAAATACAAGTAGTTCAACTTGACAGGCGCTGGTCTTTACTGAGATAAAGTTCAAACAAGGCCTTGATACGACATTACGCCCGAGCTCTTGTGTGAAAACAAACTGTGAACACCTGAACTTGGGTTTGATGCTTGCACTTGGGTTTGATAACTATCTGGGTCTTTTTTTTCTGTGTCTGACAATCTTCGTGAAAAATTGTGGACAGGACGTTTGAAATCTTGATGTCATGAGTTAGTATGCAAATCTTTTCCTGTCGTCTGCTGTAATGCCAAGCCATTGTTCTTAGTAGCCAGACGGGTAGAGATCCCCCACTGGGTCTAAGCCATTTATCATGTTGGAAGGATGTAAGGAGTAAATTAAGCATCTGATATCCTTGTGGGAGATAGTATTTTATGGTTCTGAACCCTGTGTCCAGATGTAGGGAATTTAACTACAGAGGTGCTAAACACTTAAACTCACTACCAGCTGACATTAAACAAGTTCCAACCCTGAAGTCATTCAAATCAGCTCTAAAACTGCATACAAATTCTCAGTAATGACCTCTGACTTCCTGACCAAATTGTAGACCTGGATCGGATTTATGGACTGTGATTTTGATCTGTCTGCCGTCTTTCATGTTTCATTTGTATTTATATGTTCCTAAGTGTATGCCTATTTATTTTCTTCCTAATATGCTTTTATTTCCT
>NW_023365921.1:25577-26434 GCF_000003815.2 Branchiostoma floridae
GAGTGCCTTTTGGCAGGTGATGACTCAGGCATACGTAGGATGTGTCCAAAAGGTGCCAACTGCGACGGTGTACTTCGTTGTGTAGTGGAGACGTTTTGCACTGCTTGTAGAGGTTTTTGTTGCTGATGTTGCTAAGGTATATGTAGCCGGTTATGCGCCTCAGCTGCTTTCGGTGCCATCCATCTATCTTGCTAGCATGCTGCTCTGTAAGCCCCCATGTCCCGGCGTTGTACAGGTAGAACATACACGTGGAAGAGCTTCAGCCTTAATTCCAGAGAAACAGCTTTTGCTTCCCACATGTAGAACATGTTCTTCATGGTGAGGTTGGCCAGCTGCATTCTGCTCTTGATGTCATCTGTAATGCCGCGACGGGAACCTACAGACTTCACTTTTCTCCACACTTTCTCCTCAAGATCCTTTTTCCAGCAGATATGCACCCGCTCCGTTTTGCAGGCGTTTGCTTGCAGCTTTCATCCCGGCCGGATCTTGACAGCGCTCTCGTGTATCTCTTCTAGATGTTGGTGAGATGTGCTGAAGAAGTCGAGATCGTCAGCATATTGAGTCTCAGGGGGTAGCCGAAGCCTCTTATCTTAAACTGAGGTGGGCGGGCAGCACTTTCGCCAGTCACGGAGGGCTGCCTCGTATAGTAAATGTTAAAAAGTTGAGGACTCAGGCTGTCGCCCTGTGACGAGCCAACAACTGCATGGAAAGGAGGGACTGTTTCACCACGTACGCGAACAGCGAGTGTTGTATCAGTCAGCAGGGCCTGCACCATGCGTACTGTGTCGTTGTCGTCTACCACGTCTGTTAATACCGATAAGAGCTGAGCTCTGTCTACAGTATCAATTGCGCGGCAG
>NW_023365921.1:27061-27402 GCF_000003815.2 Branchiostoma floridae
CGTTTCCCCTTTCCAGCTGCTGTATGCGTTGCCGCAGGTCTTTTTGATTCTTTGACATCTTTGCGAATAGATGGTCGTCGGTAAAGTATGTTTGTGTGCGTATTATGCGCTGTTCTTTGCCCAGAACTTTCTTCCCCTGCTCTACCAGTAACTTCGCCGCTTTGTCCTACGTGACAGGTTCCTGTACCATTACTGCCGTGGAAACAGCGGATCTCCACTGCTCCTGCTTGTCTGTGCTGCCTCGGAGCTCTTCCATCCGGATGGTCTTTGCCCGTGTTGCTTGTTTGGAGAACCATAGCTTACGTGGAGACGAGATGGTAGTGATTACCATGCGGTGGTTA
>NW_023365922.1:0-7141 GCF_000003815.2 Branchiostoma floridae
AACTAGAAAGGCCGACATTTGCTTAAGAGCAAATACAGCATATTTCAGCCATACCCCTTCCCACGCAACATTGGACTGTTCCAAATCACCCCTGCGCAAAAATGGAACATCCTCTTAACAGTACATTATCCCCCAAAGTGGACTGGTATTGTGAATTGATTCCAGGTAAAAACAGAGCTTGCTTCTATTTTTCAGAAAATGACAATAATCACACCTTCCATTCAGAAAATTTTCATCATGACTGAAAATTGTTGAATGACTTCATGTAATGTCATTAACAATTTTCAGTACGATAACTAGGTGTAAGTTTAAAAAAAGTATAAGCTCCTTGTGATGTGGGTACATTTATTATTGCAGTGAACTTTTTTTATTCAAGTAGGGCATACGATTTAATAATTATCAAGCAGGTGCAGGTACTGTAGGAGCGTTTGTTTTCTTCAAGCTGTAAAACTGTTAAACTGTTTTACTTTGTATGCAATCAGCCATCGAGCCTATTCTTATTTTAGTTTAACAACTTCCTGCCAGACCCGGAAGATACGATTGAGTACAATTAAGTTCAAATAAGTCTGAAGAGAAATATTGATGAGAAAATAATCATTCTCGCCACTGTCTAACTTATAATTACGTATCAAAACTAAACGCAGATTTTCTAACTAACGCACCTTTCGCCGACTTCATCAAAGGACCGCCGGCTATCAATCAAATACGGCTGTTGATTAGACTTAGAGTTTCAAACAGTCATGTGCTGTGTGCCAGTTGACAGCGAACTTCATGCTACGTGATGTTTTACATTGCTTGGACCTTCTTTCCTACAGCGGTGCTTCTACAAAATATTTAGACTGTAACACTGAGTCCCACATGTTTTATAGAATAGAATTTGACGCAGAACAGCGTTTTTTGCTGGGTATTTTTCTTGAAACATGTCCGTGGGAATATCAGCGAGGCGGCGACGTAGGGATATCAGACCGTGAACAAAAGTCGCACGGCGGCTAACGGCGCAGCGAAGATACTAGCGCTATAAATAAGCGCTTCAACTAAGGATGGCAACCCGTACAATATTTTTGTATACTGTTGAGCTAAGTAAAGTTTGTTGTTTATGAGGTTTTAGTTGTCTTTGAAGCTTTGACCCGAAATATTTTAAAGTCAAACTGCTGAAGATAAGAAAGAGACTGCTACGATTATCGTAGATATGGCCCTAAAAAACTGATAAAAGAAGCCTTCTCAATAGTCTAGAATGCAAGAGCTTCCGGGGGGAGGGGGGGCTTCGCCCACCTGGGTCCCCCCCACAGTGGCCCTGCCCCTGGACCCCGCCAGGGACATTCGGCGGCCCCCGGACCCCTGTCCGACGCTTTGAAAACATCCTGGCGAGAAGTCTGTACGGCCTGAGTCTTCAAGTTAACGTATTGTGTGGTCCCGCTTATGAATATTAATTAGCCTTCGCTTTCCTCTTCGCTGATTGGCTGAACCATTACTTGAATTAACTCTTCCTGCCGGCTAGACGCAGGTGCAGATGTCGGCTCTGTGGGGTGAACGTCCGAAAGGTCATGGCATGGAGAACGAAAGAAACCCAATTTCCCCTCAAAAAAGTGCTGTAATTAAGCCTTTTACAGTACTTTATGCCATAAATTTTACTTGGATCATTTTACCAACTACCTTATGCCTATCTATACCAAATGTTACTCATACCAGGGTACAGGGGTGCAAAATATACCGTTATAAGACCGTCAACAACAGTCACACGGAGCTAACAGCGCAGCGAAAATACCATCGCTAGCATTTCAACTTCGGATAACAAGTTATAAGTACTGTTGAACTCAGTAACGTTAAAGTTTGTTTTTAGTTGCCTTTGACGGTTTGACCTGAAATAGTGTTACGCTAAACTCCTGAAGAGAAGTTAAGTGACTGCTGCGATTATCATAGATATGCCCCTAAGAACTGATACAATATAAAGCCTTCTGAATAGTCTAAAATGCGAGACCTTAGGCGGGCTTCGCTCCCCCTGGCGGGAACACTGCTATGTACGGGATCATGAGGCCCCGCTTATGAATATTAATTAGCCTTTGGCCTCCTCTTCGCTGATTGGCTAGGTCTTTGATTCAATTAACTCTCCGGCTGACGCGCAAAGGTGTGGCTCTGTGCGGGGTCACGGAAGGTCACGTCAGGAGGCCAAAAGAAAACAAATTTCCCCTCAGAAAAGTGCCAAAATTAATCATTTTAAAGTTGTTAATGTCAAAAATTTTACTTGAATCTTGTTACCAAGTATCTAATGCCTATCTATACCAAATTTCAGGTCATTTAATTGTAATACCAGGGTACAGGAGCCAAAAGTGTCCTTTTTTGGTCAAAAATTGGCCAAAAATCGCAAAAATAAGCATTTTGTTGCACTGTACACCAAAAGTGTTATTGAATTTATATGAAGGGATTATCAAGGCACATCTGTGTCAAATTTCAGCTCATTCGGTTGCAATACCAAGGTACAGGAGCCAAAAGTGTCCTTTTTTGGTCAAAAATTGGTAAAAAAAATCGCAAAAATAAGCATTTTGTTGTACTGTACACCAAAAGTGTTATCGAATTTATATGAGGGCATTATCAAGGCACATCTCTGTCAAATTTCAGCTCATTTGGTTGTAATACCAAGGTACAGGGGCCAAAAGTGTCCTTTTTTGGTCAAAAATTGGTCAAAAAATCGCAAAAATAAGCATTTTGCTGTACTGTACACCAAAAGTGTTATCGAATTTATATGGGGGCATTATCAAGGCACATCTCTGTCAAATTTCAGCTCATTTGGTTGTAATACCAGGGTACAGGGGCCAAAATATACAGTTTTGGTCTAAAATTGACCAAAAAATCTCAATAAAATCATTTTAGAGGCAGATATGAAAAAAATGGGAAAAAAGCATCAAGGTATTGGCCCACTCTACCCCTGTGCCGAATTTCAGGTCATTCGGTCCAGGAACGGCGGAGATGAATCACTTTGAAGATTTGACAGGAGAAAGAAAGAAAGAAAGAAACATTACGAATACAATATATTTCACCATACTATGTATGGCTGAAATATAAAAATCCACGGAATGTTCTCCAGCACAGTAAATGATTCACCCAAACCCATTTGGGCTTACGTTGTATTCACTCATGAAACCATTCCACAATGTAGACGAAAAGCCTTTTTCCGCACGCTCGGATCAGTTCTAAGGTTCTCAGATGATGTCATTCATATAATCGAGCCAGCACAGCGTAACTAACATATTATAAGTATATGCCTATTCCTCGAGATAACTTTCGTCGATGTCACAACCACATGCATTATCCATCCTACTCAGATCGAGGAAAGGAAGTATGAATAATATTTGCTGGTGACAAGCAGATGACGCAATAATTCTCCTCATCATTGGTCCAGTGCTCATCGACTGCAAAGCCGCTCCTCTCCGCTAGGTGGCGCAGCTGTCGCATGTTCCACTTGCAGCTGGTGTTCGGCCCCTCTTAGAAATATATCTTGTCGCCGTCGTCAAAGTCAATGTCGAGGCCGAGGGTTTCTGGACCAGAGAAAACTTTTGTCGCAGAAAATGAGAAAACATTCTACATTTGTGATACATACCTCTTGTGTCGAGGAGGCGAGTTAGGATTTATTGTGCTTTATTATTTATGAAACACAGGCAGATAGATGCACAGACTATACTTTATCGAGACGAAGTATTTAGAATCAGAGCGTAGATTTACGCATTGTAAAACATTGAGGACGAGCTATTGTAAAAGTGGTACATACTTTTCAAAGTCTTGGAAATGCCATAACGCAGCGTTTGTGCTCTCCAAGCGAATGTTTGACTTCGGCTGTTTTAGACGTCTTTTAGACGTTTCTAGGCGTTCTTGTCGACCTTTCGGACATAAAGAAAACAGCAGCAAATAGAACAGCCCGACAAAATGCCTAAACACGTCAGAATAGCCGGAGCCGAACCTCTGCTTGGAGAATAGGGCGTTTGCCACAAAACATGAAAACAGATCTAGAATCAAACTTATTTCCACTTGGCTGGTAACAAATCAACTTTCCCCACACGCCCCAGACCGTCGTTGAATTGTGCAGAAAGGTTGAACATAAATTATCTGTCATGTTTCTTGGGAGGGGCACTGGCACTCTGTCTGAAATGTAAACAAAGTCGTCTCGTACATTCAGTCTTCCACATGCCTGTCAGTCTCATCTCTTTTTACTTAACTTCCTTGCGCGTTACAGAAACTGTGTCGACAATGAAAACAAAATCCATGATAGTAAAACATCACAGAATCGACCACGTATTCATGATTGACTGCTCAGAAAATATCACGGTGAAAACATCACATGTAGGTGAAGACTTGTGCAATTTACGTACAGGTTAACAGCTTCCAATTCTCCTTCTTTTTTAAATTAGTCTTGCAGAGCCTTCTTTTCTGTCTGTGCACGTTTCACTACAGACCCTCACCATAACCCCCTCCCCCGGAAGCGGTTCTCACAACATCGAACAACATCGAACAAATGGCACACCTGTGCCCTGGGCGCTGACGAGCCCCAGCCGCCTACACCTCTGCTCCGCACATTTGTTGAGACAAGACAGAAAAGGGGCGGACACCATGGACTACTGGCGCGTTTGGGCGCTTTTCCTGCTGATCTCTGTGACTTGTGTTGAAGCATGCTCGTCGTCTTCAGCCACATTGGGCGGCGACATCGGGGAAGAGGACTCCTTATTTCAACGTAAGTATTCTTTATCTTTGTCATGTCATTATGTTCAGCGATGACCCATCGGAATAGTTCCAATTTATGTCTGTCTTAAGTTTGTCTTTGCTAGACCTGTCCTGTGGTAGTTTGTTTTCAAAAGGAAATCATCCTGGCCTGTACTTATTAGCTTGTGAGAGCAGAAACGTACAATAAAGATCTTCTGCAATTAACATCGATGGCAGCCATTCAAGGTAAGGTTAATGAGATGATAAAAGAAGAAAAAATTGGTCACTGTTTAGTCTTTCATTTCTTGGTATAACTTCTTCCTCCGTACACAGCCCTCCCCTTTTAATGCCTGTGCCCTCTCCGTGACCCATGGTCAAAGGACAAAAAAATCATGTCTAACCAGTTCTGGTGCGCCCATAGACGGTAGGCCATTGAGTTTTTGTTGAAATCAGTATTAGTTTGCTGTAATACAAAATGAACTCAAAGTGTAGTTGTTCCACCATGGGATTCCCGAGAATCATATAATATTAAACGTACACTGTGAACTCGGTCCACTGAAACATTCCCGAGAATAATCGTACACTTACACGGTGTACTCGGTCCACTGAAATATTTCCGAGAATCGTACACTTACACGGTGTACTCGGTCCACGGAAAGATTCCCGAGAACCGTACACTTGCACACACTGTGTACTCGGTCCACTGAAAGATTTCCGAGAATCGTACACTTACACGGTGTACTCGGTCCACGGAAAGATTCCAGAGAACCGTACATTTTATTCACACACTCGGTCCACTGAAAGATTCCCGAGAATCGTACACTTGCACACACTGTGTACTCGGTCCACGGAAAGATTCCCGAGAATCGCACACTTAGCGGTTACACAAACACACTGTCGATTCCAAAGAATCACACATACGACCGGTTGCCGAAATCACCCGAAGTTTGCCGAACACCGACTTCCGAAGCAAACCCGTTGCTACTCAATTTAACCAAGAAACTTTTGGTATCAATGTAAAGGTGAGGAACTTGGCTATCACATGGTGGGGTTAGCTAATGGGATCAAGGTGAACTGCAAAAAAGACAACCACAAATAAACTGGCAAAAATGTTTCGAAAGCTACAGCGTTCGCTTTCATTTTGCAATGCACGAAATATCTACATGGTTGTACTGGGCAAAGCCTGTAGATATAAAAAAGTACAAACATTATGTAGGTCTGAGGTCTTTTTATTGTACAACTGGCGCTTGCTTGCACTCATGCAGCGGGGTCAAACCAGGACAAGCTGTGTTCCGGTGTACGACCTGTCGAAGAGAGGGCTGCGCAGAACGGATGCGCATAGAGCTCTGCGGTTCGACTGTTAAGACTATTTACTAGTAACCTCCTTGTCAAAGTTTCCCTACTGTAGGTTATAAATCAGCAAGCTAATCACTAAATAATTGCCGTGCCAAATTTAATTGCCGGATATGTTAAGGTCCATTCCAGTCACCGAGAGGGTTTCAAAATAATATTTGTAATAAGTTTTAACTATTCTAAGTAAAAGAATGTTTCCGTCACATTAGTTCAAACATTTAGAAATGAAAGTTTTAACATGTATGAATTTATCTATATATGGTATTGGAGGGAAGGACCTGGTTACTGGTCTTTTCGTGCCAGTCACGAAATACTTTTTGGCCATTATCCACGTACGGGTCTCTGGTTTGGTTCCTGTTCGATCCAGGTATTGAAGGGAAGGGCCATATACAAGGGTCACAGATTACGTGTATTTGATCTGTGTCCAAAATACTGTGGTTAGTTTCCTGCCTTCCAGCAAGGAGCTTTTATCATGCTTCCAGGTATTGGAGGGCGTACCGAAGGACCAGATATATCACCTCGAGTCTGTCACGGATTACGTGTATACGGCGATAATGAGGGGTGGTGTTCCAGGTATTGCGGTGGTGTGATCAGCGGACTCACGAATACCAAGAATGCAGGAGGCTTTAACCACTGTCTTTTAGACAAAGACCAATTAAACGTAATCCGTGACTGGCGCAAGAAGATATAACCTGGCCCTTCCTTTCGATTACATGGAACACGTGACACTAACATAGACCCCAGGGGCATATACAAGGACTGACGACAACGTATACGCGTATTGCGTGATTAGCACCTGGCCCTTCCCTCGGATGCTCAACCGCTAATTATGCCACTAAACACTATCTGATTGTGCAGACGAAATGAGTTTTCTGCATATCAGTAACATGGGTTAGCGTGACTTTACTGAAATCTTCACAACGTCAAAACAATGTGGTGTGATGAAATTGGTTTTGTTTTTAAACTGAAGACAACATTTGAATCTGCAACGCAACTGAATACGTTTACACTATCAATTACGGTACACTATCAATTAGCAAATTCAAATCCCCGCCAAAACCTGTATGTGTCCTAGAAAGGAAATCGTTTAGAGATTATT
>NW_023365922.1:7279-9002 GCF_000003815.2 Branchiostoma floridae
AAATGTTATGAAGTAGATTTCTAGCGAGGGCAACGCCCATGAAGCAGGTCTTTCAAATGCAGAGTACTAAATTAACGCCAGACCGGTGGCACGCGAGGGCCAGGGAGGAATGTTTTACACCTATTGTCCGTCGATTACTAGCTGTTAAATACCGTCAATACATTAGAAGGACGGACTGAATAATCAGCAAACAACACGACTTGAGTGCATAACGCATATATTTGACAACTTACTACAGCCGTTGTACACCTGGTCATCAGAGACGTCTCTTTACCTTGTTACAAGGTACAAGTTGTAAGTTGTAGAACTACGTACTGTTTTTATTTTTGTGAATGCAAGGAAATAGCAGTGAAACATAGGGTGACACGTACTAAAAGTCACAACTTTTGGGGGTGACAACATTTTTGGGGAGTGACAAGAAGCGAAACATTTCAGTTACAAAAGTACGACCGTATAGTGATAAAAAGTAAAATATTGAACAAAGAAAACTTTTTAAAAAAGTTTAAAAAATTGCAACACGTCAGGTTCGAACTCTGGTCCAAAAGTTACAAATCCAATCACTAGTTAACTACGCCACGAAGCCTCGAGATTCAAGTTGACGAAAAAATAGAACTAAACTGACAAAGCGCGTAATAAAAGAGACGGAAGTAAACGGTAGGCCCGTCATTTCAAAAAGTTTAATGGCACGAAAACTCGCTACAGTCCCGTCACCTTTTGATCACCAAAGTAAACTTTTTAAACTGATATCTGCAGTTGTTTGTGAGCAAGTAAAGCTCCCGCACGGTGCAAAATGACGAACAATAATGCCTGCTTGATTTGAGTTCACGGCATTTGCATGATAAGCAAGGGTGCGAAAAGCTCGCAGTTATCGCCCAATGTCAGTGACCTGCCAGCAGCTAGTAGTATTTGATTGGTCCTCGCTAGAAACTACTGAATGTCAAATAGTCTACACGGGGGGGGGGGGCCATAAGATATTTTGTCATTCTGTCCTTGCTTACGAAATAAAATCATCCACATGTTTCTCGAGTTGGCAATGGAGAAGAAGTTGTACCTGTAAATACTAGCATATAGTAGTCTCTGTAGATGTAGAAAGATGACACTTTTCTTATATCAAATTGTACCTTATCGCTATGACCTGTACTTAGCTTGTTTGAGCATACACGCACAATACAGGTCTTTCATTTGATCAACTGAACTGAATGCATGATTGCCCCATGACCCCGGCCCCTAGTTTTGTGGCCATACCAGCTCAACCGCTTATGCCTCTAAACGACTCCCGCCGCGCACACACAAACGAACGAAGCAGAACATAATAAAAAGAGAAGAGAACATAGATTACCCCTTTCCTCCTGTTGGAAATAATAAGCTGTCCGCAAACGCAAAGGAGCGCAAAAGGTGTGATTTGTTTTTACACTGGACGCCATGATCTTGTTTGTGTCGTCCTTCATTGTATTTTCATAATCCTAGTGACGGTAAGAGAGAAATATAATGACCAAACTTAGCCAGCGCAGCTCGGTCAGTTGTAAGTTATGCCCATTTTTATACCACCGGAGCCCATTTTTATACCACCGGACAGCTAGATTTGATATGGTAATTTATTTAAAGTACCATGTATCCAGTTACTTTGAGAAACTCGAACAGACTTGGGGTTAACTGTCACTTTTGATGGCGAGAACAATCTCAAAATACGCATAAATCACAGCTAGCTGTGCGGGGTCAATTA
>NW_023365923.1:0-8490 GCF_000003815.2 Branchiostoma floridae
GATGTCCTACGACGCCACCACAGGCGCGTGCGCAGGATCGAGGAAGTCAACCTACTTGAGGACAAAGAGTTCTACGATGTGCTGTACATTCACAACACCGAGCCTGTACGTGTGATAAAGCTAAAATAAAAATGGGCCTGAATATAATAGACACTGAAAGTAACATGTTCCGGTGGCCGAAATATTTTATTGCCTTGTTGCGATATCATTAAGTACCTAATACTAGATGAACGGGGACTGATCGTATGCGCACTCTTAAGTGCTTATTAAGGGTATGAATTACAATCATATTTCTCCTTTGTTAGTTACTAGTCAGTAGCATCTTTGTTACTTTTTTGTGGGAGGCACAAGGTATAATGATAGTACCAAAGTATTTCTATTGTCAATTAATGACCTGAATGGTCCAATGTAGGTATGTATTGCCTTCAGGCGAAACTCCTCAGGACCAACTTTCAAATTCGAATGGATATCAACCTTCATGTCGATCTGTCAGCCTTGGTGTCAAACGTAATTCCTTAACCCTGGCTACGACATTTCTATTACAGGGCACTGAGTACCGTCTTAACCTGAAGACGAAGGAGTGTCAGAAGAGGGAGATGTCCAACGCCTGGCGTCCCTTCCAAGTCCCCCCGAACTCCACCTTCCTGGGTGAAAGTTACATCGGGACCGGCGCGGTGCCAGGGGCAGGCGTGCTGACGGAGCTTTGGTCCAATACCTTTGAGGACGGAGGTTAGACTTTGTTCTTCGTGAACACACTTACAACGTTTCTGTCCGCTCTCTATTTCCATCATTTCCATTTACCCACATGATGTCAGTACATGTACAACACATTTATAACGGATCCTATCTCGGCAGTCTTGAGATACCAGTTTGCGCTTACTATATATAACCTGCTCCTGTGTTTTGAACATCTAGACAAGTACTTTGGTGTCTACACCGTGGAGGGGTGCATTCCCATCCAAGAGGAATTCTACAGCAACCGCACTGGCCTTGTCTCTACATTGTAAGTAGTGTGTATATCAAGCTGAAGTGTCCACATTGCTCACATGACAATTAAATTGTCAAACAACCATGTGGCCATTAAATACCTTGAACCCGCCTTCTACTCCTATCATGTTGTAAGAGCTCAGCTGGGCTAGGAGCAACCGATGGACTTATCATCAATGATAAACACTATGTAATCCATTGGACAGGCAACTGGGGACGCTCAAAGGTTAAACGTAGCAAAGGCATTGTGCTCGTAGTATTGTTTTCTGTAATAGATCTTTTTCCAGTGTTTATCATGTTTTACCACGGAAAGCATGGAAGCCATGGCCTTGTCCTCGCTGTAGTTATAACCTAAGTACAGTGACTGAATGGCGGTGAGAATATGTCAGAGTAATGCAAATGCTGATGAAGTATGACTTACGCATTTTGTTCATTTTCAGCTTCTTTGACGTGACAGCCGGCATCTCCGACCCAAACGTCTTCATCCCACCGAGAGAATGCATGTAGTTAGTTACTACCCGCGTTAGCTTGTCGTGAAGTCTACACAGATTCCATTACATAACAGAATCAGTTTTCATTGTAAATTCTGCTGTTTTTACGTTCATGAACATCAACGTGATGTAATTTTACGTTCGATGTGGATTGTTCTGTAAACGTTTCATGCTTCTATAAATGATTGTTCTTTCCCTCGTCACCGTGATGACTTGCTGGCAAATATAAAATATTTTCACTCTATCTCTTTCGTTTTACTAATGTGACAGTAATCTCAGGATAGCTGAAAAGTATTTGGACCTTATACAATAAAATGGTTGTGAATTACATTTTTTATGGTACGACATTGCTGTGATGTGAAATGAATTGGTGTCTCTCTGTCACAGTATGGGTTAGGCCGGTCTTAATAATGCTTTGGGCCTGACTGGTTCCAAAAGCCTCAACATCCCTATGCACTAATTCCGAGCCATAGGCGGTGGATGACTAGAGGCTCAGCTGAAGCGAACAAGTGTATAGCGTAGGTTGCTGATGCTGGCTCATGAATGAATGGAGACCGGTACCTGTATCGCAACTTCTTGCCCATTACAATACAATGCTCACTGCAAATCGTCCAAACCTACATACCCACCTCTAACACATAACTAAACATAATCGCCAAGCAGATCTTTCGTTGGCAATACAGTATTCATGGACCGAAACTGTCATCTGTTGGCCAATCATATGAATACTGTTTGGCCTAGAGAGATCTGCCTGGAGAGAAAAACAAACACAACTAGAGTTCCACGAACACATCCCTTCCCCAAATAACCATGCCTTTATACAAGACGTAAACTCTTATTCATGTATTACCAAAGAGTACCTATAGTCCATGGGCCAGGACGATTTTTTGTACCACCGAGAGGGACCAGAGCTACTATGGATTTTTTGAATCTGCAATAACTAAAGTTTATTCTTATGTATAATAACAAGCTTTTATGTACAGCTTTCTTATTGTAATCACGTGACCAAATGACGTCATCAGAATGAACATCGGTTTTGGGGGCGAAATACAAAAGACCAGGACAAAATATCAAACATCAACAATTTTCTGTGAAAATACATTCATAGATAAAAGAAGCCTTGGGAATCACAAAATAATCAATATTTTGGCGATACTCAGTGTCGTTAGGAAGTTATGAGTCTTGAAACTACGATTTTTGGGGTAATTTCTGTGTAGAAAATGCATTGTTTACTTTCCAACATCAGGCATTTATCCGGGCTACCTATGGGGTCTCTTATAATTAGTTTTGTTAATTGGTCACATCATTCCCTACATTTTGGGCTTTAAATCAAGAAAATCCTTCAATTCTATCAGGAGTTATAAGTGTTTTAAGAATTATACCCCTGCAGGCATTTTACCATTCACTCTGATATCGCAATGCATCATGGGTAATCTTAAAGGCTCTGTCTGTAGGAAAAACAAGTGATCAAAGTCAAAATATCGATCTTTTTCAAGATTGTGATGCCTTTATCTAATCATACAAAAAAGGTAAGTTTGGGGTCAAGTGGTGGCCACTGGTTGCCATGACAACGGCCGTTTTGACCTATGAACAACGCTTACATGTAATCTCGCCCATCACACACTATCTGTGGCCTACAGAAACAGTCAGAAAGTAACAGATATCTGATAGGAAATTCTGTAATTTCATCATTTTCATAACTGGACAAAGTTATGACATATGGTCACAGGAATTCATTTGTGCTTTTTGCATACATCACTTCAAAATGGTTAATTTGGGGATTTTATGGTAATTTTTAGAAAAAAATGTGCATTTTTTGGCTCCTGTGCCCTGGTAATTAAACCAAATGACCTGAAATTTGGTGTCGGGATGCCTTTTACATATATAAATAGGACTTTATTCATGCCATTTGCAGACACTACGTTCTTATGGTTACATTTTTGCGATTTTTGGCCATTTTTAGACCAAAAATGTATATTTTTTGCTCCTGTACCCTGGTATTTAAACCAAATGACCTGAAATTCGGCATGGATGTAGCTTTCACGCTAGGGATTGGAGAGGAGTATTTTGGGTCCATTTAGTATGGGGGTATATTTGGAACAGTCCATTTTTGTACAGAGGCATATTTGGAAAATTCAATTTCGGATTAATTTGGGATGTTGGTATTTATATTGCAATCCATACATAGTATGGGATTGCAATATATTGCTTTTTCTTTGTCTCTCCTCCTGTCAAATCTTCAAATGGGATTAATTTTTTCATTTTTTGGCCAAATGAGCTGAAATTTGGCAGAGTGGTAGAAATAGCAAATACCCCCAGACGTTTTTTTCACTTTCTTGATAGAGGCCTTAGAATTTATGATATTTAGGGTTTTTGGTCATTTTTAGACAAAATATGTATATTTTGGGCCCCTGTGCCCTGGTATTACAAGCTAATGACCTGAAATTTGGTACAGAGGTGCATTGGACATATGAGCACAGAAAACCATCAACACTTTCTTCATATATTACTTCAAAAATGAGTTATTTTAGGGTTTTTGGCCATTTTTGACTAAAAATGTATATTTTTGGCTCCTATACCCTTGTATTAAAACCAAATGACCTGAAATTTGGTACATAGGTGCGTTTGACATATGACCACAGAATCCCATCAACGCTTTATTCATTGTTTACTCAAAAAAATGAGTTATTTCAGGGTTTTTGGCCATTTTTGACTAAAAATGTATATTTTTTGCTCCTATGCCCTTGTATAGAAACCAAATGACCTGAAATTTGGTACAGAGGTGCATTGAATATATGCTCACAGGACCCCATTGACACTTTCTTCATAGATCACTTCAAAAATTAGTTATTTGGGGGTTTTCAGTCATTTTTGACTAAAAATGTATATTTTTGGCTTCTATGCCCTTGTTTGTAAACCAAATGACCTGAAATTTGGTACAAAGGTAAATTGGACATATGACAACAGGACCCCATCAACACTTTCTTCATAGAGCACTTATGAAATGAGTTATTTTGGGATTTGTAGCCATTTTTAACTAAAAAATGTATATTTTTGGCTCCTATGCCCTTATATTGAAACCAAATGACCTATAATTCGGCATGAAGGTGTGTAGGACAAGTGCCCACAGTACTTCATTTTCCCTTTGAGCAAACATTACTTCAAATTGTTGAATTTTGGGATTTTTTCAAGGATGAAGATGGATTGCAATATGCTGTATTTACTTACTTACTTAGACTTAGGGGCTCCCGTGTCGTCCGACACATGAGGCAGTCAGGTTGGCCCAGCAAGCTCTGTCGGCAGCTATCCTCTGTATATCCCTCCAGTTGATGTTAGCTGTTTGTAGGTCTCTCTCGATGGTGTGCCTGTAATTCATCCTGGGGCGACCTCTACGTCTCTTTCCCCGTGGTGCCCAGTGCATAACTTGGTATGCCAGTCTGTCTGGTGAGAGTCTCATGACATGGCCCAACCAGCTCAAGCGCCGCTTTCGGATTGTCACAGACACTGGTTTTTGGCTGGTCCTAGCTCTTACTTCAGTGTTGGGTATGAAGTCATCCCATCTGATGCCTAGTATCTTCCTTAGGCATTTATTGTCGAAGACATCTAGTTTCTTTTCTTGGCTTGACTTCATGTGCCATGTTTCGCATCCATAAAGTAGGGTAGAGAGAACATTGCTGTTGTAGAATCGCAGTTTAGTTCCCAGGGAGAGCTTCTTGCTAGACCACAGCTTGCCAAGCTGGTTGAAAGCAGCTGAGGCCTTCCCTAGCCTGCAGTCTAGTTCCTTGTCCATGTCCCCTCTGTTGTTCATGGAGCTGCCTAAGTAAGTAAAGTTCTCCACCACTTCCACTTCATTGTTGTCAATGATCACACTTGTGGGAGGGGGGTGCGTCCCTACTAACATGTTCTTGGTCTTTTTGGCACTAATGGTGAGTCCAATACTGCCTGCAGATAAGCCTATGTCCTCCACTAGGGGTTGTAGGTCCTGTGTGCGGTCTGCTAGAGCAGCTATATCATCAGCAAAGTCAAGATCTGCTAACTTTGTGTTCTGTATCCACTGAATCCCTTTCCCCTCTGTTGCTGTTGCAAGGACCCAGTCTATCGCCATGGCAAAAAGAATTGGAGACAGCATGCATCCTTGTCGGACCCCGCTTACCACCTCAAACCATCCGCTGTATCCCTCACCCGTCCGCACGCAGCATTTTGAGTTGGTGTATATTTGTCTGATTGCGGAGATGAGTTTACTTGGGATGCCGTAGACATACATGATATTCCAGAGTGATGGTCTGTGGATGCTATCAAATGCCTTGGAGAAGTCAATGAAACTAATGGCCAGTGGAGTTTGCAGTTCTGTACAATTCTCGATGATACGTCGAAGGGTGAATATCTGTTCTGCACAGGACCTCTTTGGGCGGAATCCAGCTTGTTGTTCTCGTAGGACCTTGTCTACTGCATCTCTCATACGGTTCAGGATGCATGCAGTATACACCTTTCCCGGTATGGAAAGAAGCGTCACTCCCCTCCAGTTGTCACATTCTGCCAGGTTGCCCTTCTTTGGGATGCACACAACTGCTCCATTCTTCCAGTCCTCCGGCACTTCACCTGAATTCCAGGCCCGATTACAAAGTTGGCTCATCCATTAACAACAGATTCACCCCCTGCTTTGAGCATCTCCGCAGTAATGCCATCCATACCTGGAGACTTGTGTTCTTCAGGGTCTTGATGGCTTCCTGTACCTCAGCTTCTGTGAAGTCCCCTGTGTCAATGGGTAGGGAAAGTGATGGCTCGTCGAAGACTGTCGGTGGGGACGCAGGTTCCGGGCGGTTGAGGACTTCCTTGAAGTGTTCTGCCCACCTGTCAAGTTTGTCCTCCCCTTTCGACAATAGAGTTCCGTCCTTTGCCTTGACTGGGCCAGAGTGGGTTTTGGAGTTGCCAGTGATCTTCTTGGCTATCTGGTATACAGTTCGCATGTCATTACGAGCTGCTGCACCTTCCGCTTCTTCCGCCTGTCTATCCATCCACTCCCGTCTGTCTCTCTGGGCACTGCGCTTCACTTCCCTGTTCTTCCCCATGTACTCCTGGTGAACAGTGTTGTTACCTGGCTTATCCCTATGCCTCTTCTGGTGTAGGGCTTTTCTGTCACTTATTAACTTCCATGTGTGGTCGCTGATCCAAGCTTCTCGGAGGGATTTCTTGTAACCCAAGACTTCTTTCCCCGCTGTAGTCATTGCCTCCTTCAGCTCATCCCACCATACTGTTGACCCTGGGGGAGGGTCTGCTAGGACAGAGAACCGGTTCCTCAGAGAGGTCTCGAACTTCTCTTCAGTTGCAGGGTCTTTCAGTTTGCTGGTGTCGAACCGTTTCGGAAGTGATGTCTTCTTCTTTTGTTTCTTTAGTCTGATCTTCATTTTTGCAATAGAAAGGTAGTGATCGCTGCCGACATCCGCTCCTCTATACACCCGAACATCCTGTAGACATGGGGTCCTCCATCTTGGACCAATCGCTATATGGTCAATCTGTGTCCTCGTTTTGTGGTCATTAGACAACCAAGTTATCTTGTAGATGTCTTTGTGCTCAAAAAGTGATGAGCCAATCTTCATATTGTTCATTGAGCAAAACTGTATATATCTGTCCCCGTTGTCTGTGCGATTTCCAAAGGCGTGCGGACCCAAGGTGTGTTCAAAACCCTCTCTGCTTCCCCCAATCTGTGCATTCATATCTCCCATGATGACAAGGATGTCATGACGGGGGGTCTTGTCGACTAGGTCTTGTAGCTGTTCGTAGAAGGTGTCTTTGTGGATGTCGTCACGCTCGTTTGTTGGAGCATAGCATTGTACAATGGTAACCTTTGCGTGATTAGTTACAAATCTAGCAGATTTACAAATTTGCTCCTAAGCAAATGTCGGCCTTTCTAGTGTTCTTATCTGTTCATAATACGAGAAAACATACAACTCACACAAAACGGTGGTACAGATCAGACAGCGCAGAGGGTATAGACACTACTGGGAGAACGAATATAAAGGGAGATACGGACACTACTAGGGGTACAGACACTACTGGGGGTACGGACACTACAGAATGAATGGGCATTACAGGAGGTACGTATATACATGTACTACGGAGGTGCTAACCAGACACTATAGCGGGTACGGCCACCACAGGGGATACAGATCAGACACTACAGTACTGTGGGAGTATGGACACTGCAGGGGGTACAAATCAGTCACTACAGGGATATGAATACTACAGGGGGTACAAATCAGACACTACAGGGGTATGGACACTACGGTGAGAACTGATATTACAGGTCGGGGTATTGACACTTCTGGGGGTATTGGCACTACTAGTGGTAGGGGCACTACTTGGAAGTAGTGGGTACGGTACATGTAAGTTATGTCGTGCCGGTACGAAACGGAAAAAACGAACATGAAAAAAATCAGTAGACCGGTGTTTGGACAAATGAGAAAATGAGCACTTGGCAAGCATCAACAAGTATTGGGGGTTACCGGTCCCAGAAAATAACAAGTGACCGCGGGTAACATACTCTGTGACGCAATTACTCTGGGAAGGTAACCTCCAACGACAGGGTATTGTTGTTGGTGGCCGTGATGAGTGTTCGTGTCTGTATTCGTATTCGTATGTAGTTTGGCATGTCGTCTTCAATTAGTTGCGCGATGATGCACGTTGTTTTTATTTCGGGGTAGCTGTTGTTATAATCAATGTAATAATTTCAGAAATCACCCCTACGCCCTTCCTTATATTGGTTCAGGTCTAAGTTATCTGCGCGTTAGGCCTTGCCGTAATTGGATATTGCCAAGCAGATGTTGCGTAATGCAGATATGGGGTTATGTGTTCTCTAATGTAGAGAATAGCTGTCGCGGAAGAGGAATCCCTATTCAACAGACGTTAGATTCTGGCTTTTTTTATTCTGTTTTCTTTAACCAGGGTGGCTCAACTCAGTGCTTTACACACTGCTTTACAGTGAGGCCCTGATAACACATAGTACATGACATTC
>NW_023365924.1:0-4536 GCF_000003815.2 Branchiostoma floridae
ATTGTGTTTGTGTTGGTGGTGATGATTGTGGCACTGTTGTTGTTAGTGATAATAATTATATTGATGTTGGTGTACATAACTCTTAAATCCTGCTAATCCCATCTTCCTTCTGTTGACCCAGCCTGTTCTGGGTTTGACACGCGGGTGTGCACGGACGGGAAATGTGGCGTGTACGAGGTGCTGTGTGACGGGATTGTGGACTGTGAGGACGGCAGCGATGAAAACAACTGTAGCGGTGAGTAATTCTTATTTCGGTTTTATTTCAGACACAGAGGCCTATATCACTGCATAGTTAAGAACATGTAAATAAAGATACAAAGCTAAATACTGCAATGAATGTAAAGACAATAAGAGAAAATACAGCGGTGATAACTTGGGCCAAGTCAAGTCAAAGTACATTGCACTACAATTGTAACGGGTACAATGTAAGGCAAACGTTAGTGTATTCCAAATTCAATTTTGGGACTGACCATTTTTTTGATAAGGAGGAGGGTGGAGTGAAAATTTCTGAATTTGCTCATAAGCAAATACCTACCTTTGTAGTTGTTTTATAATATGATATCTTGTCATTTGTTGTGTAAATAAATAAAAAATATAACAATAGACATAAATGAATCATTAAAGAAATGAGACACAATATAACAATAGACATATGTACATGAATCATTAAAGAAATGAGACACGGTTGTGTTATTCTTCTTCTCTCTGATTGGTCCCAGCCGTTGCTACGGAGACGTGTGCAAACGGCCACGTCATCAACAAACAGCTCGTATGTGACGGTGGGAAAGACTGTGAAGACGAGTCAGACGAACAGAACTGCTGTGAGGAAAATATCATTGCTGTATTATCAAATTATAAGCATAATTTATGTCATCTATGTATATGTATGATGTAATATGATAATGATGTTAGTGATTTAAGCTAACTGATTGACATTATATGTGTAATTCGTTGTATGGTATATATATGATATGTTTAATGATGTTATTGATTAATACTAATTGATTGATCGACATTATGTTGTAATGTATTTTATTGGATTGTATGTAGAGGACTCCAGGAAGAATAGTTTGATGTACTCAATGAACTAATGGAGATTCCTAATAAACAAACAAACAAATTCCTAATAAACAAACAAGTTCCCACACTGATGTGGAGAGCATACCCTTTTCTTTTGAGTTCGGAGTTTTGACCTTTCTTTATCTCACATCTGCCTTTTTAATATTTTATACTATGATCAAATCATTGTATAGTAGCTTCCTGTCTATAGTGGCTTTATTTTCTTTAAGTTACGTGGTTATTGATATAGACATGTTTGACTGTTCAGCCACATTAGTCCATTGATAGTATACATTTAAAAGGATATCCTTCCTGTTGAACACAGAGTTAAAATTGAATCCATTGTTCCGATGTTACGTTATGCTTCTCGGATGATTAAAAAAACACCCCTACAATTCCAAAGCAAGCTGCTAGGGGGGCCCAGACACACATTAAGTCTTCCTTACATCACAGGCTATCCACCAACAAAAAAATCAAGACCACAACATGTCAAAAGAAACAAAACATGGAAGTTCTGCTGCAGTACCAAGGTCACACACCAGGGGCCCCAAATCGACCTTGACCTTTGTCTTCCAAACTCCTACCCATATACCAAATATCATCGTAGTCCATCAAGGGGTTCTTAAGTTATGAAGACCATGAATATACGGAAACACAAATAGACACACAGATACGCCAAAAACTATATCTCAATTTTTAATGGTCGTAACAATGTGATCCTACAGGTGAGAGACTACAAGGTGGGAAAAGCTGCTCCAATGGAAACTGCGTGAGTTTCGCAAATATATGTGATGGCAAAGATGACTGCGGTGACGGTAGTGACGAGCTGTCTTGTCGTGAGTAAACAGACTGTCTTCATTTTATCATTAACTAGCATAGCTTGTTAGCCTTCCAACGGGCACTGAGTTTTGACAAAGGCAAAAGCTGAATTTTGTGTATTTTCACCCCTAGTATGATCCAAGTTGATTTTGCCACTTTTGTGAAATTTGAATTTCAGCCGTTGGTGTCTGTGATAACGGTGGTGTGTACTACATGAGAGCCCGATGTGATGGTATGAATGACTGCGGAGACAACAGTGACGAACAGAACTGCAGTAGGTTAAGCTGGATATCTCACTGCACTTGGGGCACCGGTGCGGTACTGTGGGGTTCGAAAGATTACGAATTGATATAGAACGAATTGTCTTATGCTTTGTGTATTTTGTTTTCTAAGTCATACGTTTACGTATTACGCAATTTCTAAATTATAAAAAAAGTCGGCAAAAATAACAAAACAGTGCCCCAGTGAACTAACCCCGCAACTAGTGCCGCACAGGTGCCCCAAGCGCACTGAGATACGACCCTTATCTGACAAGCTAAATAAAAAAATTATGTGTGTACATAATTTCTTTGAAATAATCGCTGACACATTCAATAACGTGTCTACCTGCACAAAATAGAAGTATTATGAATAAGTGATGGTCTAAAAAGTCCCTGTCCTCGACACTATTTACCGAATATCTTAAAACGCTTTAGGAATGACCATAATTCTAAAAGTATCTTAATATTCATATGTCCCTGACTCTGGTACTGAAACTGTAGCCACTATGGAAAACAGTATGTATTACCTTTCCCTGTAAATAATATTCATATCTATGATACTAAGTATGAGATAAACTTTTTTCTACAAATTAGTTGATAACATTACTAAAATAAACACACAGAGTTTACTGAAACCTGCCCAAGGCGCCGATAATTATAAATTTTCGTTTTTCCCCAGAATGTCCTGCCTGTCCTAACCCGGGACCTACCACACCAACACCACAGCAAGCAAGCGTTGCCCCTTGCGGGGCTAGCTATTTCAGGGGGGGGGGGGTGCTCAGGATAGAAGTAGAAGGATTTGTTTCAATTAATCATGGCACTAACACTATGCCGTCCTCAGGACACAGCGGATAACAACCCACTGCCCCTACGGCCTCAAAACGCTGCTGGACTACCTTTACCTACCTTTACTAATGCTACACTGTATGTCCATAGATTGTTACTATCTACGGGACAAAGGCACAAGCTACAGGGGCCGTGCAAACCGGTACAGCTCCTGTCAGTTCTGGACATCTCAGTACCCCCACACCCATAACCACACTCCCCAGGCCTACCCACGAGCAGGGCTGGAGCGGAACTACTGCCGGAACCCGGACGGGAAGGACAGGCCGTGGTGCTACACAAATAACCTGCTCATCAGGTGGAGGTACTGCGATGATGTATTCGCCTGTGACGGTAAGATAAGAGTTTATATATGCCTTTAGGAGTACAATGCTAAACTTGCTTCCAATACAAAAGTATATATGGATCAAATTTTCAACGACCACTACCGCCTTCTTCAGGATTGATACTGATGGCACCTTTGACCAATTGCTTACGCCACAAGATCACGTGTCTGTATCTCTCGTGAGTTTACGTTCTGAAGTGGTTAGTCATCAGTATCTTCACTGTGCGCTCATTGGTTGATCCTGAATCACATGATTCTCACAACCATATAAGTACAAGGGATGATCACCCTACTGCCTCTTGTTGGATTCATCCGCAACGCCGAGGTCGCCTGCGATGGACGACCAGGTCTCCGCCGCTTGCGGTTTCACAACCACGTTTCTCGCCGCCGGGCGGGTTTTGTGCCCGAGGAGCACGCAGTGTTGCAGCCTAGACTCCGGATTACCAGTGGGAGGAAGACAACTTCGGAGGTTCGGCTGTGAAGCAAGTTGAACGGCGGGGCGAGGGATCCAGAAGCTCCGGCGGACCTTGGGCAGACCCTCTCCACGCATCGAAAAGACGGAAGAGTCCTAGTGTTCTACCTAGTGGGGTCAAATTTCAGGACGGTGGATATACGGCAGGTTTGGGTGGAAAATGCGGTAACATACGTTGTGGTATTTGTCGAATTCTGCTTTTCTGGGAACAATGGTTTGTGTGCCGTTTTGTTCACGTGTTGTTTTGCATATCTTTGGTGTCGAGCTTTCGCCTGGTTTGCACGTGCTTGATTTGCATTTGTTTGCTTTTAGTTGACTGGGTATTTTGTCGATAAGCACACAGGGAGGCAGCATAGACTCCAGTTTGACGGAGGAAGACAATTTCTGAGGTTCAGCTGTGCAACAAGTAACGGCGGGGCGATGGAACCAGAAGCTCCGGCAGACCTTGGGCAGACCATCTCCACGTAGCGAAAGGACGGACGAGTCCCACATAGTGGGGAGAAAACTTCAGGATGGCTGAGATATGGCAGGTTTGGGTGGAAAATGCGGTAACGTACGTTGTTGTATGTGTCGAATTCTGTTTTTCTGGGACACTCGTTGGGGTGTCGTTGTTCACGTGTTGTTTTGCATATCTTTGGTGTCGGGTTTTCTCCCGGTTTTTACTGCTTGATTTGCATTTGTTTGCCTTAGTTGACTGGGTGGGAATTTCATTATCTTTTGTTTGGAACGGAACGTAGGAGTTTCGTTCTTAGGAAGGG
>NW_023365924.1:4808-8479 GCF_000003815.2 Branchiostoma floridae
AAAAGAAGACAAAGAAAGAACTAGGGGTGGCGAGAGGCAGGCAGCTGTAACAAACGTTGTGTTTTTTGTCCAATTTGTTTTCCTGGGAACAATGGTTTGGGGTGGTTAATGTGTACACGTGTTGTTTTGCATATCTTTGGTGTCGGGCTTTCGCTCGGTTCGTTCGTGCTTGATTTGCATTTGCTTTGTCTTTAGTTGATATTTGTGTTCTAAACGTGTTGTTTTCTTAGCAGATCAGCCCGGTTTCCAGCTCTCCTGTGCCGAGGAAGGTGACTACCACATCGCGACCGAGGTGCAGCAAGCTGCGACAGAGCGTTGGAGCCAGCAAGCCGAGCATTCCCAACACATACGGCAGTTCTTCGCGGCATCGACACTAGACGACAGCCGTCACGGAGCGCACGGCTTTGGTTTTTTCAGGGAGGCGTGCACGTTTTTGGTGACATCGATTTGAGGCGGGATTCCCCTCAGATATTTTGTCTTTATGTCTGTTGTTGCTGTTTTGAAGTGTTTGGTTTCCCTCAAATTAGGGATATTTTCTTTTACCGTTGTTGTTTGTAAAGTTTTGCTTGTGTTGACACAGTGACGGCGACACAGACCTGGACTATTAAGGAATGCAGTCGTCTAAGGAACCACAGCCTGGCAGCAGCGTTGGCAGTTTCTATCGCTGAGGGGAGTCTCCTTAAATCACGAGGAAAGAAGGTGTGTTTTGGTCTGTTTGGTACTATATTTTGGAGAAAACAGCGCATGTACGGATCGTTCTCGGTCGCTCCTGCTTGGTGTTTGATGGTTCTTTTATACCGTGAGAACACCGAGTAGCGAGGTCCGGAGAGGTTTCGTGTTGGCGTGTTTTCTTTTCAGCTGGTGAAACGGCGCGCATGTGCGGGCCTCTGATCGTTCGTGCTTGGTGTTTGGTGCACTTTTAGTGTGCGATCACTGAGTAACGTTGATCAGAGAGTTTTCCGCGCATGGCGGGTGTTTTCATGGGGGTGAAACGGCGCGCATGTGCGGGCCTCCGATCGTTGGTGCTTGGTGTTTGATGCACTGTTAGGGTGTGATCACTGAGTAGCGTTGATCGGAGAGTCTTTCCGCACATGGCGGGTGTTTTCACAGAAATGAAACGGCGCGCATGTGTGGGCTTCTGATTGTGCTCGGTGTTTGCTGCACTGTTAGTGTGCGATCACGGAGTAGCGTTGATCAGAGAGTCTTTCCGCACATGGCGGGTGTTTTCATAGCCATAGGAATGGAACGGCGCGCATGTGCGGGCCTCTGATGGTTGGTGCTCGGTGTTTGCTGCACTGTTAGTGTGCAATCACTAGTGAGTAGCGTTGATCAGAGAGTCTTTCCGCACATGGCGGGTGTTTTCACAGAAATGAAACGGCGCGCATGTGCGGGCTTCTGATTGTGCTCGGTGTTTGCTGCACTGTTAGTGTGCGATCACTGAGTAGCGTTGATCAGAGAGTCTTTCCGCACATGGCGGGGGTTTTCATAGTCATAGGAATGGAACGGCGCGCATGTGCGGGCTTCTGACCGTTGGTGCTCGGTGTTTGTTGCACTGTTAGTGTGCGATCACTGAGTAGCGTTGATCAGAGAGTCTTTCCGCACATGGCGGGTGTTTTCACAGGAATGAAACGACGTGTATGTGCGGGCTTCTGATTGTACTCGGTGTTGGCTGCACAGTTAGTGTGCGATCACTGAGTAGCGTTGATCGGAGAGTCTTTCCGCACATGGCGGGGGTTTTCACAGAAATGAAACGGTGCGCATGTGCGGGCTTCTGATTGTGCTCGGTGTCTGTTGCACTGTTAGTATGCGATCACTGAGTAGCGTTGATCAGAGAGTCTTTCCGCACATGGCGGGTGTTTTCATAGCCATAGGAATGGAACGGCGCGCATGTGCGGGCCTCTGATGGTTGGTGCTCGGTGTTTGCTGCACTGTTAGTGTGCACTGAGAAGCGTTGATCAGAGAGTCTTTCCGCACATGGCGGGTGTTTTCACAGAAATGAAACGGTGCGCATGTGCGGGCTTCTGATTGTGCTCGGTGTATGTTGCACTGTTAGTATGCGATCACTGAGTAGCGTTGATCGGAGAGTCTTTCCGCACATGGCGGGGGTTTTCACAGAAATGAAACGGTGCGCATGTGCGGGCTTCTGATTGTGCTCGGTGTCTGTTGCACTGTTAGTATGCGATCACTGAGTAGCGTTGATCAGAGAGTCTTTCCGCACATGGCGGGTGTTTTCATAGCCATAGGAATGGAACGGCGCGCATGTGCGGGCTTCTGATTGTGCTCGGTGTTTGCTGCACTGTTAGTGTGCAATCACTGAGAAGCGTTGATCGGAGAGTCTTTCCGCACATGGCGGGTGTTTTCACAGAAATGAAACGACGTGCATGTGTGGGCTTCTGATCGTAGGTGCCCGGTGTTTGTTGCAATGTTAGTGTGCGATCACTGAGTAGTGTTGATCGGAGAGTCTTTCCGCACATGGCGGGGGTTTTCACAGAAATGAAACGGTGCGCATGTGCGGGCTTCTGATTGTGCTCGGTGTTTGTTGCACTGTTAGTGTGCGATCACTGAGTAGCGTTGATCAGAGAGTTTTCCGCACATGGTGGGTGTTTTCACGGGAATGAAACGACGTGCATGTGCGGGCTTCTGTTTGTACTCGGTGTTGGCTGCACAGTTAGTGTGCGATCATTGAGTAGCGTTGATCGGAGAGTCTCTCCGCACATGGCGGGGGTTTTCACAGAACTGAAACGGTGCGCATGTGCGGGCTTCTGATTGTGCTCGGTGTTTGTTGCACTGTTAGTGTGCGATCACTGAGTAGCGTTGATCGGAGAGTCTTTCCGCATATGGCGGCTGTTTTCACAGGAATGAAGCGACGCGCAGGTGCGAGCCTCTAATTGTTGGTGCTCGGTGTTTGCTGCACTGTTAGGGTGCGATCACTGAGTAGCGTTGATTAGAGAGTCTTTCCGCACATTGTGGGTGTTTTCACAGGAATGAAATGGCGTGTATGTGCGGGCTTCCGATTGTGCTTGGTGTTTGTTGCACTGTTAGTGTGCGATCAATGAGTAAAGTTGGTCAGAGTCTTTCAGCGCATGCCGGGTGTTTTCATAGGGGTGAAATGGCGCGCATGGGCGGGCCTCTGGTCATTTGTGCTCGGTGTTTGTTGCACTGTTATGGTGCGATTACTGAGTAGCGTTGATCAGAGAGTTTTCCCGCGAATGGCAGGTGTGTTCATAGGGAAAAAAGGGCATGCAGGTGGCAGGTGAGGGCCTCTGATCGTTTGTGCTTGGTGTTCTTGTACTGTTAGTGTGCGATCACTGAGTAGCGGTGCCGTTGGTCAGAGAGTATTTCCGCACTTGGCGGGTGTTTTGACAAGAAGAAAAGGGAACGCATGTTTGGGCCGCTGATCGGCTGTGCTCGGTGTTTGCTGCATGGTTAGTGTGAGTTCACTGAGTGGTGTTGTTCAGAGAGTCTTTCCGCACGTGACGGGTGTTTCCAGAGTCCGGAAAGAAAATGGCACGCATGTGCGGGCCACTGATTGTTTATGCTTGGTGTTTGCTGCTTTGTTAGTATGCGATCACTGAGTAGCGTTGATCAGAGAGTTTTTCCGCGCATGACGGGTGTTTCATAGGAAGAAGATGTCATGCGAGTTTCTAGATCTGGTCGTTTGTGCTTGGTAT
>NW_023365925.1:0-3563 GCF_000003815.2 Branchiostoma floridae
TTTTTATGGAAATATGGCCGAAAAACACAATTTCTCGAAAACAATTTTTCTACCATGAACCCCTTACCCTAAAACTAACCCTAACCATCAAATTAGCCCTAACCCTACCACTTAATCTAACACCAACCCTTAGCAGTCTAAAAAAATTGTTAAAAATTTGCATGTTTTCTATCCATTTCAGATCGAAATATGACCCAAAAAACACAATTCCTCGGAAACATTTTTTCTACCCCGAACACCTTACCCTAACCCTAGCCCAACACTAACCCTAACACTAACCCTTAGACCAACCCTAAGCATTCTCAGAAAAATGGTCAAAATTTTCATGTTTTCTATCCATTTCAGTCCTAAATATGGCCAAAAAGACACAATTCGTCGGAATTTTTTGTATACGTCAGCTTGGTTCATCGACTTGACACATTCACTCATTGTCAAACTGAAAGATTATCCCGACAGCTAGGGATCCCCACTGTCACGTCGACTAATTAGCATTGAGGACATTACTTCATGTCCTTTGTAGCATGTTTGGCCATTTGGCGACACTGGGCTGATTTTATAGATGGTATCGATTTTTTATCAGTTTTCTGAAAAGGAAAAGAGTGAGCAGTCATGCCGGCTTGTTGCACCATTGTCTGAAATGAACAACAGGAGGAAGTTACGCCGTGAAAGAAAGAACAAAATAGGAGTTATTTTGCTGCACCATCTTCTGAAACGAGCTCATGTTGAGTTGAAAAATCGTACGGTTTTCTGGGTGACGACCGGGCTTCTTTGACAGTCCCTTACACCAAATAAGCAGATTAACAGGTAAATAACAGCTCGAAGTTAAAATGGGAAACGGATTATGCAAATATGTATCATGAACCTACTCATGCCTTACATGATATGATGGGGCGCTTCGACGGGCAGACATGGTGTCACATGGGCTTCTCTCGTGGTGCCTGAAACGATTATTTCTATGTCAACTAGTATATATTTACAATGTGATTTTAAATGTATGTAAAGATGTCTGGACCCATTTAAGACAGTTTTCGCTGTGACTAAGACTAGTTTCTTGTACACTTTTATACTTTATATAATAATGTTTATTTGCAAAATCATGCCCGAAGGCTAATTGCATACACAATCTCAAGAACTAAGAGAGGTAAGTACATAAAACTAGTGTCTAATCAACTACATGATACTATGAATACTATTGTCGGGTTTGACTTCTTCTTTGAAGTTTATAAGTCAGCACTTTATACACTATCATAGCCTTATCTGCAGTACCGCTCCCGGCCGCCTCCTGAAAAGGGGCTAAAGCGACCGTCAAATTGCCAAATTTCCGTCTTGCCGGGAATGGGGAAATCGAGAAAGGATCGGAAAGGGCTGTGAATTTTGTGACCTATTTCACTTTGTTTTCGATGAAAGGGCCATTCAAGTATGCCTATATCTAAGACATTTTATAAACCATACCATATGATGTTAGGTCATAAATGATATAATTTATCAATGTAAGTGTTCCAGAGTACATGTCCTGTAAATTGTCACTTTTTGGGAAATAAGAAGAATTTGAAAAACAGCAACAGAGTTTTAAGTGTTGAGGATGTAATATATCCGTTTGATGTACTTACTAATAGGTTGATGGAAAAGGACTAAGTGTGGTAGTTAGTTATTTTAAATGCGTTCTGAAACAATACAATCTACGGCAGGATGAAGTAATATTCAGAAAAATGATAACAGATAGTTCAAACTAAATCACTATTGAACACCACTTTTTGAGACTTAAGATAAGTAAATTCGAAATTAAAGATGACAATTGTGATAATCATGCAATTAAAAAATAAGAAAACTTTGTTTTGAAGATAAAATATCTAAATTCCCATACAAAGATGACAATTTCTCACCAAAAAGACAGTTGACTACACATGTTATAACTTACAGATAATTGATCAAAATTGTTTAGACAGAACTGGTTTATTTAAACACACACAATTTCAAGTACAAGATGATAGTCAGAAGACTAAATTGCCTCGTACAATGTACAAACGAGACTGGCGCTTAAGAGTCTAATGCAATGTCCTGCCTACGTGCATTAATCTAAAAATAATCATCACCATTCACACTTAATTAACTGTACAATTTAAAAGTGTGGATATGCATTTCTGAGGTCCCTACCAAGTGCAGGGGATTGAACAAGGGATTGGCAAACTTCAGACAGAGTATACGTCTTACATGTAGACATTGAAAGAACGACCAAGAATGATCTTTGAACAGGACACACTCAATCATACGTGACTGTTCAACTGTAAGCCCTGGGTGCCAGGTACATGTTTGTGTACAGGTAAAGGTTTGGACCTGTACCTGTACCAAAAAGTTCTTGAGGTACGCCGCTCTACTCCATGTATGAATTTCTGGTCAAGACCTGTACCTAGCCTGTTCTACCTGTACCCTGAAAATGTATTAGGTTCATAGTCCTATGCACAAAGACTTGCTGGAATAACACGACCAAGTAGCAGGCACCTTAGCTATAATGTACATGCAACAACCGTCCATAGTCACTTGACACTATTATTTATATTGAAGACAACAAAATCTAGTCAGCAGTGATTGTAGGGTGTGTATTTTATAGTATTGAGTTTCCTGACTTCTTTTGTAATTTTATTCTTTCTGCAAACAATAAACTATTGGTTCTGAATGCTCTGCATAAGTTGTGCCTGGGTCAGACAATATCTCTCCATACAGGCTATTCATTACCTTTGCCAGAATGGCTAAGGTTATGTTTTCGGTTTGGTGGTGTGTGTGTGTGTGTGTGTGTGTCTGTGTGTTAACAGCATAACTCAAGAAGTCTTGGATGAATCCCAATAATATTTGGTAGGTGGGTAGGGGTCGGGAAACCGAAGGTCAAGTTCGATAATGGGCCCCCTAGCGGCTTGCTAAGGTACTGCAGCAGAACCTCAATTTTTGATATCTCCTGTTTTGGACATGCTGTGATCATGATTTTTGAGTGGTAGATAGCCCTCGAGGCAGAGAGTAAGTGCTGTGAGTTTGGGCCCCCTAGCGGCTTTTTTGGAACTGCAGGCGCCAGTTTCCTTTCAAACTTTGGACGAGAATAACTCTACAACGTGTTGACGGATCGTCATGATTTTTGGTATGTAGATAGAATGAGTGATGACTTACTTAATGGTATACTAATTATGCAAATCAACAGCTAATTTGCATAATTAATGAGGAAAATTTATAAATCCACTGCATTCCATGATAGGACTTTCAAACTTGTCACATATGTAGCTGGGAAGGAGAGAAATGTCGATAGATATCAATTATGCAAATTAAGGCCTCATTTGCATAATTAATGAGAAAATATGAAGATGTTGACGGATCATCATGTTTTTTGGTATGTAGGTAGCGTAAGTGAAGACAAACATAATGAGATACCAATTATGCAAATCAACAGCTAATTTGCATAATTAATGAGGATATTCTATAAATTCACTACATTCCATGATAGGACTTTAAAACTTGTCACATATGTAGCTGAGAAAGAGAGAAATGGTCATACCTATTTATCATGCAAATGATGATCT
>NW_023365925.1:3687-6772 GCF_000003815.2 Branchiostoma floridae
CATAATTGATTAGGAATCATAAATCCACGGCATTCCTTTATAGTACTTTCATCAAAGTTGTCACATATGTAACTGAGAAAGAGGGAAGAGAGTAAGAGGTGTATTTAAAGACTTTGAAAGAGAATAAGTCAAGAATGGATCATAGGATCATCATGATTTTTGGTATGCTGATAGCTTAAGTAATGCTTGATACAATTTGATATCAATTAATTGTAAATTGGGATCTAATTTGCATAATAAATGCCGAAACTTTATAAACCAACTCCAAGCATTTAAAAAGAAAATGAAATGAGTAACGCATTTGTCTACAGACATCATTCTACATAACAAACCTGGTTTATTTGGCAAAGGTATGTGTTCGTGGAACTCTAGTTTGACATCATCTGCGCCATGTTGGATTACAGTGTATGACTGTATTGTAAAGCACATAAAGATTCAATTGACTGATCCAATTCCCTGCAGATATGGACACTTGTGTTTTCAAGTTTTATAATTAATTGCTATGACGTTAATAAAAAACCGGTATATGTACGGCCATTTTGCAATGGGGACCTTTTGAATGGTAAATCAGTTTTGCTATCTGGCAGAGTGGATTGTTATGTCCTTCTGTTAGTTGGGAAAGATATGGGGCTAAGTAAGCATTGAATAGCTCCCTTTTTTGCAACGCCACGGGCGTTTACATTTTTATACCTATCTTCATTGCTGTATTAAACAGTGGATTTATGAATTTATTCTTTCCCTGTTGCTGCCAAGATGAACGTTATATAATATAATATATTCCTAAAAAAATTGAAGATTTCAAGTTCTTGAAAGCAGTTGTATGGTAAGCGTTTCTTAAGGTTGAACCTAATTGCAGGTCACATTATGATATTTAAATAATTGATAATGATTACTGTGGGTTAAAAGACACATTGATAAAACTTTGATAGCATTGACACAACCATACAGCCATGCATACTTATTTACTATTCAGATGTTATCAATCATTTATACATAGATTTTACTAACTACAGTTGTGATGTTAATTTTGGTATGATACATCTCATTTCTCATGCTGGCAGTTGGTTATAATACCACCATGTTTGAAACACAATATTCCATAACATGCTACATGACTCTATATAGCTATTTCACAAACTTCTTGGTCCTCGATCATTTCAGGCACAGTTTTGCTATAGTTTTCTACATCATCACACAGTCTTAAAATCACACATTTTCTACTAATTAAATAAAAAGAGTAATCAAAATGTTGGTCAATGGCTAAAGCAGTACTACAATACAGAAGTGGGACAAAAGTAGTTAAATCATATACTTGTGTTAGAAGTTGTATGGTATAAAAACTTGCTGCATGTACTCGTTATAGATACATGTATGTTTCCTTCATGAAACAATTTTTACATAATCCAGCATAGATATCNAATCATGATGATCCTTTGATCCATTCTCTCTTTCTCAGCTACATATGTGACAAGTTTTAAAGTCCTATCATGGAACGTAGTGAATTTATAAAATATCCTCATTAATTATGCAAATTAGCTGTTGATTTGCATAATTGGTATCTCATTATGTTTGTCTTCACTTACGCTACCTACATACCAAAAAACATGATGATCCGTCAACATCTTCATATTTTCTAATTAATTATGCAAATGAGGCCATCATTTGCATAATTGATATCTATCGACATTTCTCTCCTTCCCAGCTACATATGTGACAAGTTTGAAAGTCCTATCATGGAATGCAGTGGATTTATAAATTTTCCTCATTAATTATGCAAATTAGCTGTTGATTTGCATAATTAGTATACCATTATGTAAGTCATCACTCATTCTATCTACATACCAAAAATCATGACGATCCGTCAACACGTTGTAGAGTTATTCCCGTCCAAAGTTTGAAAGGAAACCGGCGCCTGCAGTTCCAAACAAAGCCGCTAGGGGGCCCAAACTCACAGCACTTACTCTCTGCCTCGAGGGCTATCTACCACTCAAAAATCATGATCACAGCATGTCCAGAACAGGAGATATCAAAAATTGAGGTTCTGCTGCAGTACCTTAGCAAGCCGCTAGGGGGCCCATTATCGAACTTGACCTTCGTTTTCCCAACCCCTACCCACCTACCAAATATCATCGGGATCCATCCAAGGCTTCTCGAGTTATGCTGTTAACAGACACACACACAGACACACAGACACACAGACTCACAAGCCCAAAACATAACCTTAGCCATTCTGGCAAAGGTAATAAAGCAACAATGTCTTGTACTGCAGCACGGAAACATAGCTCCAGAAATCATATTGTTACCCATCTTGTTTAAGGTAATAAAGTAACACTGTCTTGCACTGCAGCACACAAACGAGTCCGCCTGACGCGAGGTCACTGCCTGGTGGCGCTGGACACCATCCGGGCCTCCAATGCAGAGTCACCGCTGAAGAACGTCAAGGCACCTATGTGTGAGAAACACGACAATCAAGTCATGAGGTTCTTCTGCACGACTTGCAGGTCAGCAAAGTTTGCGTCTGTTCATAATTACAGAAAGACTTTGGCAATTGACCAAATGAACCTGATGAAATAAATTGTTAAGCCTTGTCTGTGTAGTAATTTTGATGAAGTTATTGTTACTTTTTCTACACGTAAATATGTTATTGTGAACTCATTATTTTTATACATACACATACGACGTAGAAAGCACTGTGCCACACACAACATATGCACATATGCAACGCAACGTAATCTAACCTAGCACAGCAAAGCTATGGTAAAGAACGACAAAACACATACACATACACGTACATGATTTATGCATATTTCAACAGAAGGAACCGTGATGTCATAACACGGAACAATACGACACACGACACAACAGAAATCAACACAACACAGTACAACGAACACAACGCACCACGACACAACACATTAAAACACAACATTAAAACTGTTTATAACGTCAGGATTCCTGTGTGCCACGACTGCACCGTCATCGACCACAAAGAACCAGACCACGAGAATGTCTACTTGTCTGAACTGGTGGACGAAACATAAGAAACCCTCACAGAGCTGTCTTCCCTCAGTGAGGGACGAATCCA
>NW_023365925.1:7079-8359 GCF_000003815.2 Branchiostoma floridae
GAGATAGAGGAAAGGATGACGTCACTACTGGAAGCTGAGCTGCCCAATGTCAATGATGTCACTTTTCAAATGGTGCATCTGACGTTTCTGCCGTCACATGAGCCACTAGATTCTGTAGTGATCGGCACCATTGAAGAATCAAGAGGTAAGCGTGTCATTCTTTACATTATGGAGAATCCTACTACCGGGGTAGTAAATGAATAAATAAATAAATATACATATATCAACAGTCTTGTTTTAAAGCAATGTTATTGCTAACACATATTGTGATTACCTTCAAAGCAGTGAGTAGAATCATTGCCATGTGCAGTGAGGAAAACATACGAATGTATGTATTATACATGTGTATATTTTGAAATGACTTTGTGAGTGAATATGTCACTGTGTTTAAGAATCTTACCAGAATAAGACCAGGTAGTAACAGGATAACATTGGATAAAGGACTATCTCATCTACATCTAACCCTGCTATGTGTACATGTGCAGTACATACAGATGTATTGTGGTCTAAGTCTAAAGTGTAAGGTCCCACATTTGTGAACGATTTTTTGTCTAGACTGTTTCCAACATTCTCATGTTGTGGATGTTTAGTTCTGAAGGGCCTTAACCTATGATGTTACCCACAGTCCCCTACAAGCCTTCAAACAGTAAATATGAACAGAGATGTCATGTTGAATCTTCCATGTGCACATTTTTTTAGATTCAAAATATGCATTTTGTTATATCACAATCCATAGTTACTTGAACAATATAGTGATAGACTAAGCAAGTTTAAGGTACTGCTAAGTCATAGTCATTGCAGTGTATTTTTTTGGATTGGTGTACCTGAAGTGGGTAAGAATCAGAATCAATTTGCCAAAAGGATCAATTGCAGATAATAGGCAGATTGGAAAGCATTAATTATTGGACAAGTGACAGTGAAGGTAGAATGCCATATTTACAAAGACTATCAATGTGAACAATCATGCAGCAATTGTACAACCTAGTAAACTATGGTTATAAATGGACACTTTGGTCTCTTCCTATTTCATACACTTCGCTCACTGACACAGTGTTCACTTTATATTCAGGTCATAAGTTCAAACCCGCCTGGGACTAAGATTTGAAAAATGGAAAATTCTGCTTTCTAAGTATGTTTTACCTGTCCATGGTCCTGAAACCCTTCCACACCAAAGTTAACATACTTGCCCTTGGTGCTGAAGTAGTTTCATACAAAACGCAAACATAACCAAGATGTTGACACACCTGTCCTTACTGCTAAATTCCTGTCATCCACCAGAG
>NW_023365926.1:0-6600 GCF_000003815.2 Branchiostoma floridae
TTTGGAGCCTTCTGGTAGTTTGAGTATCCAATCATAATAGAATTAACATAATTGAAATAACTTGATATCACCTGCTCATGAGGGTTCTCTGGCTCCGGTGGCTCATCATCCTGGTGTCTCTTCCTGATGTACACCATCTTGCTACTTCTGGCGTACATTCGGTTCAACAACCTGTCCCCATCCTCTGCTCTGCCAGTGTAGGGTCGCAGGTTGTTGCCCCTTATCACAGTCATATACTCCCATGGCACATTCCTGTAAAGTTGTGAACAGACACAGCTGATGATTTGGAAATATGATGATTTCCATTTGAAGGAGAAAGGAGATAGTTGATTCCTGTAATATGTTATCAATGTTCAAATATTGGGTCTGTGTTTCATTTTGTGCTTTCATGCATCTTTACTATATTAAACCTGTGCCGCAAACATATGTGATATATAAATTTATATAGCTCATGGACAAGTTGCATGAAGAATACATAATATACTGAAAACAAAACCAAAAAACTATGAATAATGAACATAAACCACTGCTAACATTGCTAATATCATTTCTAACTCTGTTCATATATATGACAATGGCTAAAGCTGTTTTTTTTTTACACTTCCGTTTTTGACAGCTTAGAACTTCACCTCAGATATATCCCGGCTCTCTCATAGGCCGTGGTGATTATTTCGGCCACCTGGTTTGATGTAGAGGTCCTGTAGATTTGAATTTTTGGGCACGTCCATCAACCATCATTGTCGCCCTTGATGCACCCCTGTGTCACACCTGTGTCTAGGAGGTATACTGTCCTCTTGCTTGGACGCACGCGTCTGACCACACACCACTTCCGCCAAATCCGGCACATCCATCCGTGGTAAAAGTATATCTTTATTGTATTGCCACAAGGGCAGGACTAGGCAGATACCTAGGTGGATTGAAGTGTACTAAAGTGAAGAATGTATTCATATCATTAGGCCACACCAATTTAATTTCTTGGTTCACGGATTCGCTCGCTCTGATTTTTTGGAAAAGAAAATAAAAATAAAAATTACCATTCAGCAAATTTTCACCATTAATGAAACCATTCACCAACTTTCTGGTATAGTAAATTGGTCTTTATATCATAAGCTCCTTAAAATCAATAAAAAGGTGCTGTTGCTGTACAGTAATAGTGGTTTTGTACTTTTTTCAAGCTGAAAACTTTTTATTCTTTATATTTTGGATTAGCCCTTACCTTTGCCCCAACCATTTTACAATTTTTATTTTTATTTTTATTTCGCCCTTTCGCTCCATATTTTTTATGAAAAAGTCCGTGAACCAAGAAATTAAATTGGTGTGGCCTTAAGGATTAGTAACAGACATACAAAAAATAGCTTATTACTAATAACATATATATATATATAACGCTGGTTCACATTTATCCGAGGGTAACCTATATATTTGTTCTTTGTACATTAAACGTATTTAGGGATATAAGTCGACGGACGGTGGTTTCAAATGGGAACATTTGGAAAACATTGCAAATTTGCAGCCTTAATACTCCTACATGTGCTGTTTCTATAGACAACGGATAAAGGTCACCTCAGGGATAAAGGTGAACTAGTGTTATATATAATGTAGAAAATGAAGTACATTTCGTTTAAGAATGTTCCTGCCACAGACATTCTTGCATGCCTTGTATTATTCCCTAAAACTAGAAATGTTCACATAGGTTATGTAATCTAAAGACTACCATGTAATGGACAAAGTATGTAAATTTGTTTTCTCATGTTTCATGAAGAAGGGACCCTTTAGTCTTGCATGGACTGTAACTTTTTTCTATGCATTTAGCCCATGTTGGGCATGTATATGCAATAAAGATCATTGTTCTCCAACGTAGGTGTTACACTGTGTCAGATTTGGTGCATTGGTGTACAGGGACCTGTACGGATGGACCAACTTCTGTCCGGAGGGTGGACTGGGGTTTGAAGTTAGTAGCAATGCCACACTTTTGTAGAATTCGCCAGAGTTTCTCTGATTCTCCTTGGATGAAGGGATTGTGGCATCTATTGTTTTCGTATTGTCCTGTTGCTTTCTATTTGGAGATTACTTGGACTCATGAGTTGGTTTCAAGATTTGGTGAAAGACCATTGTCTGTAGCCACACTTGTTCAGGGCGTCCTTAAGGTGTCGGTCCTCGTTGGACTTGGCTTCCTCTAAGGTGATGATGGTGCCCGCTCTGTGAAACAGGGTTTTGATCATACCCAGTATCTGTTCTAAAGGAATGGTGGGATTCGAACGCCAAGTATTGATCAGTGTGGGTTGTTTTCCGGTACACATCCTCATTGCTAAGTCCGTCTTCCTCTACAACGACGTTAGAGTTAAGGAAGGGCAGTGTGTTGCTCTGGCTCATCTCTTGCACGGACTTAATGTTGTCATCTACGTCGTTGATATGTTGGAAGAACATTATCTAAGAGATCACAGATTTGTTCGGAGGATAAGCTGGTACTCTCTCCCAGGGTAGTGTCAGAGCCGAGAAACTCAACGGCGGCTGCTCTCTTTGGTGGTATAGAATAGAGGTGAAGGGGGGCACACGTGGCAAGAGGTGATTATCTCGTCCTTCTCAACCCGGATGTCCTTTATCTTGTTTACGAAGTCTGCACTGTTCTTGATGTGTTGTTCAGCTTTGCCCACTAACGGATATTGGCGAGAACTTTGGACAGTACATAGGTCACGGCAATGCACAATAGAGAGTAGCGGGTCATCCTTCTTATGGATGTTAGGAAAGCCATAGAAAGCTGGTGGCTGTTTTTTCGGTTGGATGCATCTTTAGGGACGTCTTTCTGTCAAACTTTTACAGTGCAGCTGTATGTTTGTGTTTGTGTGTATTTTCATTTCTTTTTTATATTCAGATACCAACAAAGACATACATACAGGTTAAACATGTACAATACAGTTGTGCTGGCAATAATCATGCGGCATTTTTAAGAGAATACAGAGGTTCCCATTTTCTGTTGTGTACATACAATTTGTTTTTACGAGTGGCTATACTTTTTCAATGCTGTAAAAGTACTTAAGGAAGGTAATAAACTTATTGATAGACGGTATTGATATCTCACTGGACTATAGATGAAAATTTTTCCTACAATATAACAACATTAGACTTTAACGTGATAGGACTTTCACTCTCTAAATCTCCCAGTATTACATTCAATGGGTTATCAATATTCAAATAATGTCCTGTTGCAGTATGACACCAATTTTCAACATTTTTCCAGAAAGGTGTTACAATATGATAGTTCCAAAATAAGTGTTTAGTAGTTTCTTCGTATTCGCCACAGAAAGAGCATTTCGACTTATATTTAATATTCCAAATGTGCAACATCTGGTTTGTAGCGAGGAACTTAAATTATTAAAACAATTTGAATTGGAATATCCTACTTGCGAATCGATTGTAATTTTGTGTGCCAATTGGAATATTTGTCTCTATGGAAGAGTTATGTTGAAGATTTCTTTTTCCAAAACATGATCATAAATTTTCCTGTTGATTTTTGCCCCTCTCAGCCAATCATAATTCATTAAAATCGGTCTACACTCTTGCAGGTGGTTGAATTTTTTTTTTTTTTGTTTTACTTGAAGACCATGTACATAATGTAGAAACTAACCCATTGTATAAATATTCAGAGGACAGTTTAAGTTTTTTTTTTTAATTCGTAACTAAAACACTGTATGGTATGGATTTTCCACTGATATCAAGCAAGTCCTCTTTTTTTTACATTAAAGAACAAATTTGCGCAACTGCCAAAATTTTAGGTACTAATAATCAGATGCATGGTACTACTTATCAAAAATCAACTTGAATACAGTAGCTAGCAAGTACCAAATAATACAATATATCAGAAGTGACAAGTTTGGATAAGAAAAAAAAGCGCATGTACAAAGCCAACCCCCTAACATTGCGGCTTACGAGTTCTGGGCCAGAAAACGTGAGCTTGGCACATTTTGTGGCAAAATGGCTGGGGTTGCTACTTTTCTTAGCTCATAAGTATGTTTAAAAGTTGTCTCCAGACAGCTCGGCGAATGTTTCTCCAGGCTTCAACCAATCACTCTTTGGCCCAATTTCCCTCTTTCTGCCACTTGAAAGAGGGAAAGTGTTGGAGGATTGGTTAGCAGGTGCGCTGGAGGCTGGGTTGGCCCCGTAGTAACCAGTACTTAAGCCCACAGCTGCACCAGTTTTTGTGCAAAGTACTGGACCAGCTGAAAGGTCTGGCGAGCCAGATAATCAAGTGGGACAGCTATGTTAGTGCCATATATTGCCATATATTATTGTCGGGAGCGGGGGTTGAAATGTTAAAAGAATCAATTGCATCTTCATTAGAGTTGTCATTTAAAAGGCTGAAGTTCAGAATCAGAATACAGGGGACTGTCAGTGTCGAAAATTAAAGTAGGGAGAGTGGACAAATTGTGATGTACCTGGGTGTCAGTCTGCTGAGCTGGGTGGTTAAAGCTAAAGGAGTGGACAACAACAGTCGGATGGACCTGGACAAATACAACATGTCGCTATGGACAAAATAGTCTTTGTTTTCATACATTTAGGTATGGCACATGAAAATGATCGTAACTAGCACAACAATTAACAATTATTCTCAAGATGCGTGGCTTTTTAGCTCACGATATCGACATACTACATCAACATTTTCGACGGAAGTTTTCAGAGAAATTTTCACAAACAAAATATAGCGACGTTAGCGTGGGTATCAATATCCTATCATTCCATGTAACACTTTTTAGCAGAATATTTGAATGTGAATTGACTTGGCATAGTTTGTGTACTCATGGAACTGCATCTATCGCCGAAGGACATCCAAGGCTTCGTGTACGTATACGTTGCTTGGAGTCGGTGGAGGGAGCAAGTCTTCTACGCCATTTGTCTTCAATATCAGGGGCGCCGGTTGCATCTCTAGCTTTGAGAACTTCTTGCAAAGTTCCTCATCAGCTGGGTCACTTGTACATTTCTCATTGGCGTCGATGTCTACGAATACTTCCAACTCTTCCTGGGCCATACCCTGCGCAGTTGCCGCGGTGGATTCGCTCCAGTAGAGAGGGAATTTAGAGGGCAGGTTGTTTCATATGACTACATGAGACTGAAAGTTGACTTTCTCTCCGTATATCTCCAAATACGCATATACGCTTATTGGGTGGGCTCTTCACAGAAAAACACAATGTCTCATAAAAGACAACACCTTTCGGAAATATCTTCCAGTTTCAGATGGTAATCGCGCTACCTTGCCATCCTCGGGTGTACCAATCCTAGGAGCTTTCCTCATTGCCAAAGTAGAATCTTCACTTCCACAGCTAAGACTAGGAGCTCCGGTACCCTGGCAGGGGCGTATGCAGTCTTTCAGTTCTTTACTGAGGTCACCGGAATTGGTGAAGTTGAACAATGCTATGATGTCGTTAATAAGAGTAAAACGTTGCAAAGTGTACTTGTTACCTGCATGTATGCAGGTATGGTTTTGATGCTGGTGGGAACTTTTCGGTAGCCGGGGATGTAGGGCGCTGTATCTCGTGAACGGATGGTGCGAGCACGACGATTTTTGGTACGTGGGTTGGGGGTGGTAGCCTAACACTCAGGTTTGATTTTGGGCCTCCTGGCGTTTGAACTTGACATTGCAGGTGGCATTTTTGGTGTTTTTGGGGCACTTTTGGCGCTGTGTGTCCGGAACGATACGCGCGATTGCGACGATTTTTGGTGCATGGGTGGGGGGTTGTTGCCTGTTGCCTAGGATTGACTTTGGGTTTTGTCGCGTTTGAACTTGACCCGGCAGGTCGAATTTTGTGTCCGGGAGGGGTGTTTCCGGAGTTATATCTTCTGAACGGCTGGTGCTGGCGCGATGATATTTGGCACATGTGTCGGCGGTGGCTGAATAATGCTCAATTTTGATTTTGGCGCCCTTGGTGCTTGAACTTGACATTTTAGGTTACCTTTTGTGCGGGCACGGGGCGTGCGCTGTATCTCCGGAACGCAAGGTACCATTGTGTTGCTATTTGGTACGTGAGTTGTTTGTGGTGTCCTGGTGGTCAGGTTTGATTTTGGGCCTCCTAGTGCTTGAACTTGATACTGTATAGGTTGACCCTGTTTTTGTGTGGTTGGGGCATCCTCCCAATATCTGCTTGGTTTTAAAAACAGATTATGGTTGGGTGTAGAACCATCATCTGGCCTGGGCCACCTTCAATGTATCAGGTTACTTAGTGGCACTGACAGTTTGCCAGATGACGGGAGTGTACAAGATCATATATCTGTTGGTCAAGTATAATTGGAGTTTGCTTATTACTCTTTGTGGTGTTTCTAGAGCTGTATAGTACTGAGTTTTAAGTTTCGGTACAAGTTCCTTTACCCTGTTGGCAATCATGGTTGAACTTGAACTTAAACAGAAGAAGATGCAATTTTCTAATGTGGAGGAGAACTGTATAGAGTGTGGGCATAAGAGAAAGGTATGTGTATGATTTGTCCTGTGTTTCTTTTTGTTTCTTTGGTAATGCCATTTCCATACTGTATACAGGTAATTTGTTGTTTTGGGCTAGTCATATTCGCTTGGTTTTTGGGCCTGCTTAATCTATGGTACAGGCAGGTTAAGTG
>NW_023365926.1:6794-8181 GCF_000003815.2 Branchiostoma floridae
GGGATTGACAAGGACATTTTTCATAGTAAATTATGCTGTTAAATTTGGCTTAGATACTACAGGAGATTTAGGTTTGGGTTGGATGGATTGAATGAAAATATCATACCACCCTGGGGACTAACTGTTGCTGCTGCATGGGGGCTACCACTATTCATATTGTCTAATGTCTATGGAACTACAGATAAAAGTATCATTGGTCAAATTATGCAAGTAACATTCCGATGTCAAGTGAATAACACCCCAGAAATAAATCTTTAATGAATATCATTGGAAGAACACAAACCAAGGAGACTTAGCAGCTGCATTAGGTCAGTACATTGAAATAGGAAGATATTAGTATATCATGTGGCAGAGTAACTACATGTGCATGGGCCATCTGAGACAAAAAAGGTAGCGTCTCAACAACTTCAAAGTACTGTGGTTGGTTACATACTTAAGAAATCCAAAATAAGTAATGTTCATCCATGTCCAAACTTACAAATTCAGAAAATGGAATTTCAGAGTCAGACTTTTGCATGGTGCACAACCAACACGGTAAAAAGCTCATTTTTCCAACCACGTACCACAGACAAAAAGGCAAAAATACACAATAGGTCTACAGAAACCCAATACATTTCATGCAGGCCTGAGGTCTACGAACTCTTGTTAATATATTGCTTCGAATTTTGTAATGACAGGGGTGATCGATTGATCCATCAGGGCCTTCAAGATGTCAGGGATTTCTTTAGCAGAGAGGAAAGACAGGACCATGATGGATCTTATATATATATATATTTGTATGCAGATTTTTTTTTTCATTTATGTTGTTAGTAGTCTACATTGCTCTGCTCTTCTCCATAAAGCCTGGTTCCAGTGGAACATACAACTAATTTTTATGACCTCCGGAATCATGTAGGACAGGGCCGAAATCCGTTGTGATGTGGTAACCAACTTATAGAGCTTTGTTCAGCAGCCGATCTGACCATAGTAAACGGTCGGGTACCGGGAGACCTGTCTGGAAAGCTCACTTGTCATAAATACAACGGCTCAAGCTTAATTGATTACTGCATTGTCAACTCTGAATTCCTCACAATGGTTCAATATTTTAAAGTTAACGATATATCTATTTTCTCTGACCATTGTTTAATTGAATGCTCAATCTCAACTAACTACTCACCATATGTAACACCAGCCATACCCCCAACAAACCCATTACCAACTAAATATGTTTGGGATGATAACTCCAAACTCAAATTCACAGAGGCATTACAGGATCCTCCGATATCACAAATCTTGCAAAACTTTACTGCTAAATCTTTTTATGACGTAGATAAAGCGGTAAAAGAATTTTCTGATATCATCACACATGTAGCTGATAAATCTCTGCGCAAAATTACCCACAACAATA
>NW_023365927.1:0-5735 GCF_000003815.2 Branchiostoma floridae
AGGAGAAACCCGGAGAATCTAGGAGAAACCAGGAGAATCCACGAGAAACCAGGAGAATCTAGGAGAATCCAGGAGAATACGTGAGAAACCAGGAGAAACCCGGAGAAACTAGGAGAAACCTGGAGAATCCCGGAGAATACAGGAGAAACTAGGAGAAACTAGGAGAAACCAGGAGAAACCCGGAGAATCTAGGAGAATCCAGGAGAATACAGGAGAAATTAGGAGAAACCAGGAGAAACCAGGAGAATACAGGAGAATCCAGGAGAATACAGGAGAAACCAGGAGATACCCGGAGAAACTAGGAGAAGTCTGGAGAATCCAGGAGAATACAGGAGAAACTAGGAGAAACTAGGAGAAGCCAGGAGAAACCCGGAGAATCTAGGAGAATCCAGGAGAATCCAGGAAAAACTAAGAGAAACCAGTAGAAACGAGGAGAATACAGGAGAAACCCGGAGAATCTAGAAGAATCCAGGAGAATACAGGAAAAACTGGGAGAAACCGGGAGAATCTAGGAGAATCCAGGAGAATACAGGAGAAACGAGGAAAAACCCGGAGAAACTAGGAGAAACCAGGAGAATATAGGAGAATACAGGAGAAACCAGGAGAAACCCGGAGAATCTAGAAGAATCCAGGAGAATACAGGAGAAACCCGGAGAAACTAGGAGAAACCTCGAGAATCCAGGAGAATACAGGAGAAACTAGGAGAAACCCGGAGAAACTAGGAGAAACCCGGAGAATCTAAGAGAATCCAGGAGAATCCAGGAAAAACTAGGAGAAACCAGGAGAATTTAGGAGAATCCAGGAGAAACCCGGAGAATCTAAGAGAATCCAGGAGAATACAGGAGAAACGAGGAGAAACCCGGAGAAACTAGGACAAACCTGGAGAATACAAAAGAAACTAGGAGAAACCAGGAGAAACCCGGAGAATTTAGGAGAATCAAGTAGAATACAGGAGAAACTGAGAGAAACCAGGAGAATCTAGGAGAATACAGGAGAATACAGGAGAAACCAGGAGAAACCCGGAGAAACTAGGAGAAACCTGGAGAATCCATGAGAATACAGAAGAAACTATGAGAATCCAGGAGAAACTAGGAGAAACCTGGAGAATACAGGAAAATACAGGAGAAACTAGGAGAAACTAGGAAAAACCAGGAGAAACCCGGAGAATCTAGGAGAATCCAGGAGAAACCCGGAGAATCTAGGAGAATCCAGGAGAATACTGGAGAAAATGGGAGAAACCAGGAGAAACCAGGAGAATCTAGGAGATTCCAGGAGAATACAGGAGAAACTAGGAGAAACTAAGAGAAACCCGGAGAATACAGGAGAAACTAGGAGAAACCAGGAGAAACCCGGAGAAACCCGGAGAATTTAGGAGAATCAAGGAGAATACAGGAGAAACTGAGAGAAACCAGGAGAAACCAGGAGAAACCAGGAGAATCCTGGAGAATCCAGGAGAAACCAAGAGAAACGAAGAGAAACTAGGAGAAACCTGCAGAAACGAGGAGAAACTAGGAGAAAGCAGGAGAAACCCGGAGAATCTAGGAGAATCCAGGAGAGTACAGGAGAAACTAAGAGAAACCCGGAGAAACTAGGAGAAACCCGGAGAATCTAGGAGAATCCTGGAGAATACAGGAGAAACTAGGAGAAACCTGGAGAATCCAGGAGAATACAGGAGAAACTAGGAGAAAGTAGGAGAAACCATGAGAAACCGGGAGAATCTAGGAGAATCCAGGAGAATACATGAAAAACTAGGAGAAACTAGGAGAAACCAGGAGAACCCCGGAGAATCTAGGAGAATACAGGAGAAACCCGGAGAAACTAGGAGAAACTAGGAGAAACCCGGAAAATCTAGGATTATCTAGGAGAATACAGGAGAAACTAGGAGAAACCAGGAGAACGAAGAGAATCCAGGAGAACCCCGGAGAATCTAGGAGAATACAGGAGAATACAGGAGAAACCCGGAGAAACTAGGAGAAACTAGGAGAAACCCGGAAAATCTAGGAGAATCCAGGAGAATACAGGAGAAGCTAGGAGAAACCAGGCGAACGAAGAGAATCCAGGAGAAACCCGGAGAATCTAGGAGAATCCAGGAGAAACCAGGAGAAACTAGGAGAATCCAGGAGAATAAAGGAGAAACTAGGGGAAACTAGGAGAAACCAGGAGAAACCCGGAGAATCTAGGAGAATCCAGGAGAATACAGGAGAAACGAGGAGAAACCCGGAGAATACATGAGAAACCAGGAGAATACATGAGAAACTTTGAGAAACTAGTAGAAACTAGGAGTAACCAGGAGAAATCCGAAGAATCCAGGAGAATACAGGAGAAACTAGGAGAATCCAGGAGAAACCTGGAGAATAGTGGAGAAACCAAGAGAATCTAGGGGAAACAAGGAGAATCAAGGAGAAACTAGGAGAAACCAAGAGAATCCAGGAAAATACAGGAAAAACCAGGAGAAAGTAGGAGAAGCCAAGAGAAGCTATCAGAAACCAAGAGATTCAAGGAGAAACCAGGAGAAACAAGGAGGAACTAGGAGAATCCAGGAGAATCTAGGAGGATACAACAGAAACTTTGATAGTCCAGGAGAATATCGGAGGAAGTTCGAGAATACAGGAGAAACCAGGAGAATCCAGGAGAAAGCAGGAGAAACTTTGATTGTTCAGGATAATACAGGAGAAAATAGGAGAATCTAGGAGAAACCAGGAGAAACCAAGAGAATCTAGGAGAAATACAGAGGAATACCAGGAGAAACCAAGAGAAACCAGGAGAAACTAGCAGAATACTGGAGAATTCAAGAGAAGACAGGAGAAACCAGGAGAATCTAGGAGAATCCAGGAGAAACAAGGAGAAACCAAGAGAATAGATGAGAAAATAGGAGAATACAGGAGAAACAAGGAGAATAGAGCAAAAACCAGGAGAGTTCAGGAGAAACCGAAAGAAAGCAGGAGAATTCAAGAGAAACCAAGGAGAAACAAGGAGAAACTAGGAGAATACTAGGGAAATCAACAGAACAGAGAGACCAAGAGAATGCAGGAGAGTTCAGGAGAAACCGAAAGAAAGCAGGAGAATTCAAGAGAAACCAAGGAGAAACTAGGAGAAACTAGGAGAATACTAGGGAAATCAACAGAACAGAGAGACCAAGAGAATACAGGAGAAACCAAGAGAAACAAGGAGAAACTAGGAAAATACTGGAGAAACCAAGAGAATACAGTAAAAACTTGGAGAATACAAGAGAAGCTTGAAGAATACAGGGCAACCATGAGAAACTATGAGAGTCCATGAGAAACTAGGAGAAATCAAGAGAATCCAGGACACACCAGGAGAAACTATGACAATCCATGAGAAACTAGGAGTAACCAAGAGAAACCAGGAGAAACCTAGAGAATAAAAGAGAAACCAAGAGAAACAAGGAGAAACTAGGAGAATACTGGAGAAACCAAGAGAATAGAGGACAAACTTGGAGAATCCTGGAGAATACAAAAGAAACTTGGAGAATACAGGAGACGCCAAGAAAATACAGGAAAACTTTTGGAAAATCCAGGAGAATACCGTATATATATATAGAATATATACTTGGAGAATACAGGAGAATCTTAACCCTATGAGAAGGTATTAAAGTCTTATATCCGTTGCAGTGCGAGGGTAACAATATCAAAGTGCTTCATGTTTTGTATTCATGTCATAAAAATGAAATGTCAGTTAAAGATATGCTCCCTCAGGACTCCAGCGTGAGTAACTTCTTGACGCTCGAGTGCTCCCGTCTGGCCGTGGACATCCCGATCGCCGTCACGTTTAAACCAAGGAGGTTAATGTTTAAACAATACTGCTGTTATTGTTATTGATATGTTATTTAATGAAAATGAGTGTGTGGGGGAGGGTCATGGAGAATTTTTGGGGGAGGGCCATCGAAATATTTTTGAGCCGGGATGGCCATTGAATTTTTTTTACACCATCCCTCTCCCAGTAAAAATCGAACTGTCCCTAACCTTTGACCAAATTAATTTAGCTTAAAATATGTGTCAGGCATCGCCCTATCTACACTCGGTATTATGAATGACCTGGGACTACCGAGGGCCAAATGTTGGAAAATTACATACAATACTGATGCATACATATACATATACACCCAGCAAACACACACATAGGACCCTGCTCTTACATACACACGCGACCCTGTGCTTACACACACGCACGACCCTGCGCTTACACACACACATGACCCTGCGCTTTCACACACACGGCCCTGTGCCTACACACACACACACGACCCTGCGCTTACACCCACACACGGCCATGCGCACACACACGCACGACCCTGCGTTTACGCACACACGACCCTACGCTCACACACACACACACACACACGACCCTGCGCTTACACACGTCTTACGATGCTCATGCACTGAAAGGGGAAATATTCTCACATACATTTACGGGAGTGACACACTGATTCATACGCTGTTGGGTTGTGATGTCTGACAAATGCTATGGTCTATCTTCAAGAAACATAAATAAATTCGCGTGTTGCATGTAAAAACGACTTTCAAAGTGGGAACTGAAATCCCGGCCACCACGGGAATACGTGTCCCCTTCACCCTGAAATCCATACAAAGGCCAAAACACTAAGCGTTTTTTTATCTCGTTTTTTTTATCTTGTTTTTGAAACATCTTACCAATAGCTATATCACCTATCACCTATAGCTAGACATTTGACTCACTAACTCCCTAATGTGTTAGTCATTACAAAGAGCTCACGTCTACCGAAATAATAGACGTTACACCAGAACGACAACAACAATAATACTGTATTCAACACGTAAAGTTGTTTTTCAATGAAATGCACTCCCGTAGCAGTTTCGAACTCAAGCAAGAAACCATTTTTGTAGGAAATGGAAGTAGGGTGACACAGAATTTTCGGTCTTCTCAACCGAAAGTCATCAAGTCTTTCTATAGTGCGTTTCAAACATGTCTTCCAAATTGAAGACAAATCTCTTAACACAAATATGATTGTGCATGAGAGTTGCTGGAGGTGTTTTGTAATCTGAATGTACCGGGAGAAAGCCTTTACATCTGTTTGTTGATTCCCTCTGAAAGCTTTTCTCTTATTCTGGCTAGCGTTGTGATGCCTAGATCTCTGCTGTCATCTATAGGGCTTATTCAGTCACGTGATCCACCCTCCGGACGCCATGGCAACGAGCGAGGTCGGCCATTTTGGGGTCCACTTTGAGCGCGGCTCACAGCGGCTCGCCATGCAACTCTCCGTAAAAATTGAAAATATTTCTTATGCAACGCACAATTTCCCTTCAAAACGTTTAGGTTCATAATCAGGGTGTGCTATCTTGTGGTGGGATGTTGGTCTAGCACTGGTAAAGCCGACACACATCGGGTAACAGTTAAGTTTGTTTCGCGTTTCTCGTGTAACAAACAAGCAAAGCCGGGACGGGAACGAAGTCATGTAGTAGTGCTACGACTCGGAAACAAATTTGGGTTTCTGCCATAAGTAGAGCTCATCTTACCGGTAGAATTTTCAGAACGAATGTGTGTAGTACAAATTTTGTATCTGAACAAGACAGTAAACGATTTGTCAGATAACTTTCAACGACGGTGGACTGGGTACCTACTCTGGCACAACGTAAATACATGTACATGGACCGTCGCTACACTCCACTAAAGCATGAAGGAACAAATAGAGCCGCACAAACAGCGAAGCCAAGAAATGATAGGAAGAACATATGCCC
>NW_023365927.1:6355-8041 GCF_000003815.2 Branchiostoma floridae
AATAAAGCTCCTCAAATTATAGTTGCATCGTGTGCCCAAGAGTCGTCCCCTTATAGCGATCCTTGTCCATACTGGCGGTGGGATAAAGAAAGACGTATCAATCAACAACATTCTGTTCTGACTTCTGTTTTCTGCGTCCGGATCGAGACTAAAAAAGCCAACAAAATGATTGCTAACATACGGTAAAATTTCACTATTAAGCTAAACCTTAAGCAACGGGTTCTACGTGCGGTTGTCCTGAGTACAATAAGTTCCTATCTCCCAAACCTATCGTCCCTATCGGATCTTGACCTTTGGCGCTCGGTGGGGTTAACTACATCTGACCTGAGGTCAATCGGATTAGTTCAGAGACAGACACAACCCTATCAGAGGCGTGTCTGACCGCGCCTCATGATTAGTGAACTATACCCGTGACGGGTGCTATACCTACCACCACGTCAAGCCCTACTGTAATCAGGACCACCTGAAGCGGCAGCCGTTATCATATGTATGAGTGTGTGTGTGCGTGCGTGTTTGTTTTTGTTTGTTTGTGTGTATGTGTGAGTGTGTGGGTGAGAGAGAGAGAGAGAGAGAGTCTGTGTGTGGGTGGATGTATTTGTGTGCGTTTCCTGGGGGGGGGGGGGGGGGGAGGGGGCCTGTGTGTATCTGTAAAGGAAAACGTGGTGTCTTCTGTCTTACCATTAAAATATTGATAATATATGCAAAAGAGAGAGGCATCAAAGTCTACAACGTCATTTTCGTCAATTTCAATACCCATATACATGCAGTTGATTGATAGTCACAAACACTGCAATGAAACAAATACATAACGTTATATAAAGCCGTGGGGAACAGTTAGCAGTTATCGTCAGGCTTATTTGTCTTGCTTTATAAGCCTTTATTTAGAAAAAAACGTAGTTATACTTATATCATTTGGAAACTGCATTTTTTTTATTTATAACAATAAACTTAATATGTGATATAAGCCCTTTTTTGGGGGCGACATCTCTAGAGAGGGACGACCTACGTAGTATCTGCTGTATTCTCAAGGATTCTCCTGGTTTCTCTTGGTTTCTCCAGTATTCTCCTAGTTTCTCCTTGTTTCTCTTGGTTTCTCTTGTATTCTCCTGGTTTCTCCTGGATTCTTCTAGTTTCTCATTGAGGCTCTTGATTTTTACTATATTCTACTGGTTTCTCCTGGATTCTCCTTGTTTCTCTTTGTTTCTCCTGTATTCTCCTGGTTTCTCCTGTTTTCTCCTAGATTATCAAAGTTTCTCCTGTATTCTCTTGGTTTCTCCAGTATTCTCCTAGTTTCTCCTTGTTTCTATTGTCTTCTTCTGTATTCTCCTGGTTTCTCCATGATTCTGCTATATTCTCCTGGTTTCTCCTGTATTCTCCTGGTTTCTCCTAGTTTGTCCTGGATTCTCCTTGTTTCTCCTGGATTCTCCTGGTTTCTCCTGTATTCTCATGGATTCTCCAAGTTTCTTCTTTATTCACTTGGTTTCTTCAGTATTCTTCTGTGTTCTCCTGGTTTCGCCTGGATTGTCCTTGTTTCTCTTGGTTTCTCCTGTATTCTACTAGTTTCTCCTGGTTTCTCCTAGATTCTCTTGGGCTGTCCCCTATTCTTCAGGTTTCTGCTAGTTTCTCCTGGATTATCCTGGTTTTTCCTAGTTTCTCCTGTATTCTAATGGATTGTCCTAGATCTCC
>NW_023365927.1:8141-12281 GCF_000003815.2 Branchiostoma floridae
GATGGATTAATTATGCATAGCTACACCGATTTAATTTCTTGGTTCACGGATTCGCTCGCTCCTATTTTTTGGGAAAAAAAATAAAAATAAAAATTACCACTCATCAAATTTTCACCATTAATGAAACCATTCACCAACTTTCTGGTGTAGCAAATTGACCTTTATATTATAAGCTCCTTAAAGTGTGGGTACAGGTGCTGTTACTGTACAAAAATAGTGTTTTTGTACTTTTTTCAAGCTGAAAACTTTTTTTCTTTATGTTTTGGATTAGCCGTTACCTTTACCCCAACCATTTTACAATTTGTATTTTTATTTCGCCCTTTCGCTCCATATTTTTTATGAAAAAATCCATGAACCAAGAAATTAAATTGGTGTGGCCTTAGCTACACGTTCAGCTAGTTTATTTTAGTACATCGGATAAACCATTGAGCCATTGAAATTGTCATAAACTGATTCTTGGAATCTCTAGCGAGGTGGCATGCAGAGTTGGGTTTGGCATCCGTCCACTAGTCCCAGACACAAGTTGTCTAGATGACAACTGCTTGATCCGAATCATACAGGAGCCGTCGCACAAGAATAGTAGAAAGTAAAGTGTGTTTTTTAGAAACCGTTGCATGCTAAGGCAAACTTGGCAAGCTTCCATCCACGTTATATAGACGTTTGCATAGTTTGGAGCAGTCTGCGCACGTAAGCCACGTCTGTGCAGTCTGTATTGTTGTTGCAATATAATCCCTGTCGTTTATACCTGTGTATTGAGTCGTATTCCCTTTACGTGCAGATGTTGTAGTCGCTAACGGATCCCCCATGCACGTTGTTACTGGCTTGTTATAGTCACGATCTGAAGCAAATAAAAACCAAACACACTTACTGTATCTAATACTAATAGGGTAGGGGTGACCCATGCCAGTGTGCTGGACAAGACAAACTGTCGATATTATAAACTATGGAAAGACTGTTGCCTTCTAAGGTTGACTACTTAACACGGTCATGTCTGTCAAAACTGTACAACTGACCACCACCTCTACATAAGGACCACCTAGGTTTGTTGGTCCCTTAGATAATGTTTCCCATAGTAACCACCTGTCCAAATTGATCGTTTTCATAGGTCCCCTGAGTGGTCTTCTTGGGCAGTTTTCACTCAATCTTGTCCTGTTGATATATCTGCATATGTCGGCCAATTTATATACAACTCGAGAAAAAACGAGACAATATCATACTGTCCTGAAGCAGCACATAACACTAGCCTGATTTTTTATACTATTTACCATTCGCAAAATAGATTAATTTCTTAGATTTTTTAGATATTAGCAACTCTTCTAGTTAAACTGTTTTGTATGTACAAGTTGCCACATATTGTATCCTTTACAGTTGTCGTGCGATAAAGTTCTGTCTATCTATCTATCTGTACCTTTAGATAAATGGTGTGAGACACTTGTCAGTAGAACATGTGGTTTGTTTTCAGAAGCCTTGTCCCAGTTTAAAAGGTCAACTTTCATGGCAGTTTTCTCACTGGACTATAAAACCGTGTGTCTCACAGGTTTTATTATGTAATGGTATTGGAAGAAAGTAGAAACACATTTTGTTTCCTAGAATAGCTATAACCTTAAGCTTCGTATTAGTACATAAAGGTAGTATTGTACACTATTTATGTAGCAAATTCTTTAAAATTGATACAACCTTAGTTATATTATAATTTAGTTCGGTTTTGCTGACATTCTACTTTATCTTATTGTTGTACAACCAAATTTAAATTGAGGTTAGGTTTCTCCAAAATTGCTCTTATTCCCAAAATTAATTTCAAACCCTGCTTGATGTGTCTATTGCACTTACAAACTTGCATTTACACTTACAAACTTTGTTTTTACCCATCCCAGCAGTAATACAATAGTTCATAGTAATAGTAGACTTTTATGATATCAGAAAGGTGATATCATAGGATTACATCTTGTATGGATAGTGAGTAAGTTACTGTAACTTATAGTGGTATCCAAATTTATGGTAGTAAGAAAGCACTTAGTCTGCAGTACTTCTACTACAGTAGTACTAGTAGAGGTCACTGTTCTAACAAAGCACCTCCCATTGTTCCAGTGGTTTCCAGAGGTTTAACAGGGTACTAGGGTTCAGGTTCAGACAGTCACCTGAGTGTTGCCCATTTCTTTCCAGCTTTCTTTGAACCCCCAGTTACACTGTAGTCCTGAGGATGGGTGTAATTGGATCTCGGGCACTTAGGAGTCCATTATGTGCGGAAGTTTTGCAGGTTGTAAGTGGTGCTGTTTGCGCCGCTAATTGAGCCGGTGGGCGCGGGGTGGCCGCGGTTGTTTTCCCGCGGCCAGGAATGCTGCCGCGCGCTCCTGTAAACACGGACGCCGAACTTGAACATGGGGCTCCTGTGCCAACTCTGCATTCTCGGCGCGGATCGTATAAACAGGGGCTTTCATCCCCTGGAAACCCTAACCTGTGTCGAGAAGGTGGTCCTGTTATGAAGACACCAAAACGGAGTAGAGGAAAAATAGCAGGCCTGAACTGCTGCCAATTTTATAACACTGAGCTGCACCACACAGAGAGACGTAGCCACTGCTGCGTTTGTTTGTAACTTTTCTCTACCACGTTTCTCCTAACCTGTGTCGAGAAGGTGGTCCTGTTATGAAGACACCAAAACTGAGTAGAGGGAAAATAGCAGGCCTGAACTGCTGCCAACTTTATAACACTGAGCTGCACCACACAGAGAGACGTAGCCACTGCTGCGTTTGTTTGTAACTTTTCTCTACCACGTTTCTCCTAACCTGTGTCGAGAAGGTGGTCCTGTTATGAAGACACCAAAACTGAGTAGAGGGAAAATAGCAGGCCTGAACTGCTGCCAACTTATAACACTGAGCTGCACCACACAGAGAGACGTAGCCACTGCTGCGTTTGTTTGTAACTTTTCTCTACCAAGTTTCTCCTAACCTGTGTCGATAAGGTGGTCCTGTTATGAAGACACCAAAACGTAGGAGAGGGAAAATAGCGGGCCTGATTTGCTGCCAACTTATAACACTGCGCTGCACCACACAGAGAGACGTAGCCACTGCTGCGTTTGTTTGTAACTTCTCTCTACCACGTTTCTCCTAACCTGTCAAGAAGGTGGTCCTGTTATGAAGACACCAAAACATAGGAAAGGGAAAATAGCAGGCCTGAATGGCTGCCAACTTATAACACTGCACTGCACCACACAGAGAGACGTAGCCACTGCTGCGTTTGTTTGTAAATTAACCTTCTCTCAACCACCTTACCCCTCAGCAAATACAAATCTACTGCCAAACGGCAACCTTAGTAGGCTAAGGGTTAAAAGGAAAGGTTGTGACCTTTTGGGGTGTGGCTGTTCAGATTTTTCTTCACAAAGTGTTGGGAGTTGACTGTGTGCCAAAACGCTCCATTCAGGATCGTATTCATATCAACAAACAATGAAAGGGGAGAATGTGTACTCAAAATGTTTTCCCACCGTCGGGTCTAGACGCGGAGTTCAAGTTGGACGGGAGAGCTGGCAGTGTCGTTCGGTGATCCGCACTGGTATGCGCGGGATCTCTCTGGTTTCCCCTGGTTCGACGTGGAACATCTGTCTAGGGGTCAACGGCCCTGTTGTCGTGTGCGGTAAGCTGCTCAAACGCAGCCGGTATCGCTTTTCATAACAAGGGAGTAATACTTGGGGGATTAGGGTTCGGTTTGAACAGTGAAGTACAAGAATCGCCATAAATGTTTACAAAATAATAACCACTTTATTTTTTTTTCTTGAGGATTCGAAGCAAAGGAAGGCGTCAGGAATGATCATGAATGACAGTGTACTGTTTACAGCACTGTAAATCCCTATGTATTTGCGGTATTTGTAATGTTGCGGTTTTTGCGGTCACTTCTCACCATAACAGCAAAAATGTGAGGGCATTTCCATTCAAACCAAGCATCTTACAGCCAGGTCAAGATTAATACCATGAAGCTTCCAAATTTAAAGAAAAATGTGCCTTTAACAGGTGTCAATTAGGTGATTCCCACATTTCTTTGTTCTTCCTGTTGGAATGATGACCTTGAACCTGTGTTTTCCTGTGGTCTTGATTTAGAAGGCATATAGGAGTCATAGAAAAGTTCCCCCCCTCTCCAAGAAAAAAAAAA
>NW_023365927.1:12381-18702 GCF_000003815.2 Branchiostoma floridae
GAAATCAAAGCATCATCCAGGCTATCACTGACAGGTTTGGTTAGAATCAGAGCTAAAAGTTTCAGTGTACACGTGTACACTAATAAGTACTGCCGTCAGGCACTAGCGGTGCAAAAGGGACCCTTGCTGGTGGCTTCTATTATAATATATTGTTTCATTGGATAGACGTAAGAGACAACACTTGAACGAAATGAAGAACATGTGTGCTTGAAATAGAAAGCAGAACATCCCCACCAAAAATAGCATTAACTGTTCGTTTAGAGGATATACAGTTCTCCTTCACCTTAAAAAGTTACGTGCAGGCCAGGCAGACGGGTCACCAAACCCACCCTGTCTGTCTACCATTGTCTTCCGAGACCGATGGATGCCAACTTTCAGTCATTAGAGGTCCTTATTAAACCCAGTGGTTGAGCCCAGTTCATTAACGAGACCAGAACGTTTGTTTGTCCCTCTCTTTGTCCCGCTGTGCGCACCTTGGCCCAGCCTTGATCTCGCACTGCAGGGCGAGCAGGGCTCGAAATACCACCTGCATAGGCAGGTTAGTGCAGGTAAAATTGGAGCTGTGCAGGTATTTTTTGTGTCTACCTACACCTAACCTGCACTGGTCCATGCACTGGGTTTTACACATAAATGTCCTATGATGTACATGTGGATTGTTACTGGCGTGCATTGACTTTTACAACTTTGACTTTTTTGACGGGGGGAGAGTTTGTGTAAGCCACATGGCTTTTTCTCCCCCCTTGCACGTTCTGTTGTATTCTATAATTTTCTGTATGTATCATTTTTTAAAGTGCAAAATAAAATCAATCAATCAATCAAAAAAACATATAAAGTATTTAAGAAGAACAGCAATGGTTCCTGAATAAGTTTAGTATGATCCATACTTTCTAAATTCAGAGTGGTGCAGGTAAAATTTGTCTGGTGCAGGTAATTTTCAATGTTACCAGTGCAGATATGCAGGAAAACGTATTTCGAGCCCTGGCGAGCAACATGCCCAGACAGGAGTCACCTATTCTCCTTCCATAACCAAGGGCGTGTCTTAAGTTAAACAAGTCTGACAGAGACGACAGGGCAGAGGAAGGTGAAGGATCTGACACAGACCTCAAGGTCAACCTCTGACGTAGTGCCAACCAACAAGAATCATCTCCACCTTTCTTGTTAAATTGAAAGAATACCACGCGGGGGAGCGATAAAATCTAGACTATATGTACGTGTGGACAGGTGGTCACAATAGATTCCTATAGTGCTTGTGTAAATGGGGAAAATTAGCTAAGGGGCCACCAAAAATTAGTCACATTGGCCATGGCCAGGTACTAGGTGGTCCTTATGTAGAGATGGTCCCTTGTACAGGTTTGACTGTAGGGTTGCTCTGGTCATTGAATGGTTATATTTATCATTATGAACAGAAGACTTGAAGACTTAACTTCAAAGATTTTCTGTTAGGGGTTGGACAAGTCCACTAGCCTGTTTGTCCCGGGCAAGTGAAAGTGCTGATCGGGCAAGCGTATGTCCAACCCCACTTGCCTGATTGGACAAGTACAATTTTTTTCACTATTGAGACTTTCATAGACATGTGATAATGTATTGACAGTCATGGCATCATGCATTGGTCAACAAAGAAAAATAGAGCCAATAATTAATATATTCCATTGCAGGAAGTGAAAATACGTAGAAAAATGTCACGATTTAAATTTCGGGCAAGTGAAAAGTTTGTTTGGGCATGTAAATGCTATATTTACTTTCCCAATATAGATCTAGGACAAGTGAATTTTAGAAAACTTCCTGTGATGATAAGAAGCCTAGGTTGTTATGGGTGGGGTCAGGTGCGCACTAATGATGTCAATGTGGTGAACACTGAACACAAGGGCAGTCTTTTTGAAAGGTATACATTGTTATGGCTGAACATAAAGTTTTAAAAAAACACTCAATATGTTAGAATTAAGGGTACAATCTTAGTATTGAAGAATCTAACTTCTGGCCCCTTCTATTTCAAGTGATTTCTATAGGAGGTAGAGTTAACTGCAGTTGACACACCCTGAAAGGCATCATTGTCATAACCCAACTCCTACATGTACATTTTTTGTATATTCTCAACAACACTGGACAACAATTTTAAAGTCTGTGGTATGAATTCTAGCCATGCCCTCTAGCTGTTCTGATGTGCAGTGCAGTTGAATATTTCCAGCTTGTGTCAGGAATGCTCACCATGTGAAATTTGCAAAAAAAAACTAAAACTGTACATTATTGTACATGAATTTATGCTTGGGTTCACTGGCAAATGGAATATTGTACATGTTTCTGTATTTCAGGTCTTAGTTCCAGTCAAAACTGGAAAAAGTGCCCACCCCTACATGTACACAAGGACCTCCTACCCATTAATATATACAGTCAAACCTTTAATGTGACCAATTTTTGGTGGTCCATTAGACAATTATTTTCCCCATAGACAACCGCATTAAGCATATTTAGATTAAGAATCCTGTGTATGATAGTATGTTGACCACCTGTCTACATAGACCTGGTTTGAGTGGTCTTTTCAATTTTCACTGCACTTGTGACTGAAAGAAAAGAAAGAGTGTCCTTGAAAAATTGACTTTGCCATACCTTTGGTTGCTATTGGAATCCGAATTGTCTTTAGCTTGACTTTGTCTAACAAGGTCTCCTATTGGACATCTTAAATTGTCTTCATTCATAGGGTATAAAAGATCAGTTTTTTCCAGATCACTTCAGTGTGACTGACGAAGGATATTGGATACTATCCGAAACGTCTGACCGTTTCCAAAACCATATCCAGTTGCTTGAGTAACTACTTTTCGGAGTGTCCTTGAAATGTGGGTTTCCTGTCTGTAAATGCTTGCATAGAGGACTGGGGTGTTACCCAGTCCGCTGCATGCCTGTCTGCCTGTCTGGGCATGAATAATGCAGAAACTTTTAATCCTGTCCTGTCTGGCAGTCTTCGGTGGAAACGTAGCTCTGGTGACCATGAAGGATTCTATACTTGTCCCATTTGTCCTTTAGGCCTCACCACCTTAATTTGCTGGTTCACAGATTTTTTAAAGTGAAGATATAGCAAGCGGACATCATAAATCTGGCAGTCTTCAGTGGAAATGTAGCTCTGGTGACCATGAAGGATTCTATACTTGTCCCATTTGTCCTTTAGGCCACACCACCTTAATTTGCTGGTTCACAGATTTTTTAAAGTGAAGATATAGCAAGCGGATATCATAAATGCAACGTGCAGGGAGGAAAACTTGAATATGACCACGTCCACTCCATAAACGTAACTTAACCTGAGTGTACCAAGGCATACACCTGGTCCTCAGGCTTTGTTTTCATGATGTTTTTGCAGTTAATCTTTTTTCCTTTAATCCCTGAACCAACAAATTAAATTTGTGTGACCATGAAGGATTCTATACTTGTTCCATTTGTCCTTCAGTTGTGCTTGACGTTTACCCTCTCTGTAGGCATCCTATTCTACTATTTCTAGCTCTGGTTTGCTCAGGCTTGCCTCGGGACCTGTGAATTCAATTCCGGGACAGAAATTTGCTTGTTGGCTCAGAAAAAAAGTTACCCTACCATCCAAATACATCTGAATTTCATGACATGAAATGAAAATGTATTTTTTAAAGCTTAAAATGACAGATTTAACAACAAAAATTAAACTCCAAACACCAAAACAATGAGACGGACAGAACATAATTTAACGCTGTAGACATCCCTGGTTTTGATATCTTTGGTATGACTTGGCTGGGAATCGAACTCACACCCTACCGAATACAAGACGAACATTCTACCCACTTGGCCATTGTACGGAAATAATGCAGGCCAGGTAAAACTCACCAGTACTACGTTGAATCATTCATTCTACAGTAAAATTCCACTACTGATGCGAAAATTTGATGTATTATTCATAAAATCAATGTTTGAGGACAAGTTTTATCCGTGGGAATTAAAACGTGTTTCTGCAGGAATTTCTTTAGACAGCGATGGTTTGAATTTGTAGTAGTGTAACGGTCAATTCTGTCTCCAGCTTAAGAATTTTTTTCCCTCCCTCTCATTGTTTGGGAGCAAAATGAATGTTGTTCACTTTCCTTGTAAGACCTGTCATGAAAACACATTTTCATCAATTCTATGTACTGATCATGATTCCCATATTTTTAGGACGTCACTCACACTTCACTATCCATGGTTAGATTATACTGCTGCTGGGCTCCCTGACGCAGGGGTAGGCAGCAGTCGGCCAGTCTTCACACTCCGCTTCCATGCGGCTCTGTCCAGTGGGTCAACCCCTGTCAGACCGCACATGGACCGGGACAAATTTTTCCCTGAAAAAACACCTGACGGACTGGGACAAATTTTTTCCGTCCCAACAAGCAAATTTTGGTCCCAGGACGGGTCCTGGAGACAGTCCTGGTAACGGCCCAACTTTACCAGCAGTTTGTAAGACTTCAGTATTCTGATCATGTACACCTTATATAACGTGTATAATTGATGGATGCCCCTGGCATATTTTATAGAGTTGTTGACATGCGGCAGATGAAAGCAGATCTATCTCCCCTCTGTTGTAGTTCCGTGACACACACATGCACATACATGTAACAGGGCTCCAAATGCTGGGTGCATGTGCAGTTTTTTTTTTTTTGTGCACCCTGGTACACCCAAAATTGGAGCTGTGCATCCAATTTTTTCCCCAAATATTTTCTTAGGTTTATGTATGTAAAGATATCATAGACTATACTAGACTAAGTATACACCCAATTCTTGACTAAGTGTTAGAAAGATGTAATAATGTCTGTCATGGTACTTGTTTTAAGAATTAAATAGCTTTTAATTAAGTTCTGTAATTAGGTTTTTCACATGATTGTTGATTTTACTGGTGCAGGGATACAAAGAAAAGAAAAAACATGTTTGTTTGAACCTTTATTTATTTACAATGAATGAGAAGCTCAAATCGGCCAGCAGGCCGCTTTTCATTGAGGTCATGAGGGAGGTAACATACTGTTTACATGTACATAGTTTTGATGTAGATATTTTTTTGTTTTATNAATCCAGGAAAATACAGGGAAAACCAGGAGAAAGTAGGAGAATCCAAGAGAAGCTATCAGAAACCAAGAGATTCAAGGAGAAACCAGGAGAAACAAGGAGGAACTAGGAGAATCCAGGAGAATCTAGGAGGATACAACAGAAACTTGGATAGTCCAGGAGAATATCGGAGGAAGTTCGAGAATACAGGAGAAACCAGGAGAAAGCAGGAGAAACTTTGATTGTTCAGGATAATACAGGAGAAAATAGGAGAATCTAGGAGAAACCAGGAGAATAGAGGAAAAACCAGGAGAGTTCAGGAGAACCCGAAAGAAAGCAGGAGAATTCAAGAGAAACCAAGGAGAAACAAGGAGAATACTAGGGAAATCAACAGAACAGAGAGACCAAGAGAATGCAGGAGAAACCAAGAGAAACAAGGAGAAACTAGGAAAATACTGGAGAAACCAAGAGAATACAGGAAAAACTTGGAGAATACAAGAGAAGCTTGAAGAATACAGGGCAACCATGAGAAACTATGAGAGTCCATGAGAAACTAGGAGAAATCAAGAGAATCCATGACACACCAGGAGAAACCATGATAATCCATGAGAAACTAGGAGTAACCAAGAGAAACCAGGAGAAACCTAGAGAATAAAAGAGAAACCAAGAGAAACAAGGAGAAACAAGGAGAAACTAGGAGAATACTGGAGAAACCAAGAGAATAGAGGACAAACTTGGAGAGTCCTGGAGAATACAAAAGAAATTTGGAGAATACAGGAGACGCCAAGAAAATACAGGAAAATTTTGGAAAATCCAGGAGAATACCGTATATATATATGTATAGAAACTTGGAGAATACAGGAGAATCTTAACCCTATGAGAAGGTATTAAAGTCTTATATCCGTTGCAGTGCGAGGGTAACAATATCAAAGTGCTTCATGTTTTGTATTAATGTCATAAAAATTTCCACCCTCAACAGAAAAGGGGGGCTACGCATGGAACTTTCCGGCACTTGGGACATAGCACTACCCCCCCCCCCCCCCCTTATTGACTCATTTGCATTAACTGTGTCTTAACCTTGATATCCTTTGAAATCCAAATTGTCTTCAGCTTGACTTTGGCTTAGCTTTGTTTTCTTTGGAATCCAAATTGTCTTCAGTCTGAATTGTCTTACAACCTTTCCTATTGGACATCTGAAATTGTCTTCATTCATAGTTAGAGTATAAAAGACCTGTTTCTTGCAGATCACTTCAGTGTCACTGACGAAGGAAAGTGGATTCTTTCCAAAACGTCTGACCG
>NW_023365927.1:19041-24858 GCF_000003815.2 Branchiostoma floridae
TGGGATTACCGAGGGTCAAATGTTGGAAAATTACATACAATACTGAGGCATACATATACATATACACCCAGCAAACACACACATAGGACCCTGCTCTTACATACACACGCGACCCTGCGCTTACACACACGCACGACCCTGCGCTTACACACACACATGACCCTGCGCTTTCACACACACGGCCCTGCGCCTACACACACACACGGCCCTGGCTTACACGCACACACGGCCCTGCGCTTACACCCACACATGGCCATGCGCACACACACGCACGACCCTGCGTTTACGCACACACGACCCTGCGCTCTCACACACACACACACGACCCTGCGCTTACACACGTCTTACGATGCTCATGCACTGAAAGGGGAAATATTCTCACATACATTTACGGGAGTGACACACTGATTCATACGCTGTTGGGTTGTGATGTCTGACAAATGCTATGGTCTATCTTCAAGAAACATAAATAAATTCGCGTGTTGCATGTAAAAACGACTTTCAAAGTGGGAACTGAAATCCCGGCCACCACGGGAATACGTGTCCCCTTCACCCTGAAATCCATACAAAGGCCAAAACACTAAGCGTTTTTTTATCTCGTTTTTTTTATCTTGTTTTTGAAACATCTTACCAATAGCTATATCACCTATCACCTATAGCTAGACATTTGACTCCCTAACTCCCTAATGTGTTAGTCATTACAAAGAGCTCACGTCTACCGAAATAATAGACGTTACACCAGAACGACAACAACAATAATACTATATTCAACACGTAAAGTTGTTTTTCAATGAAATGCACTCCCGTAGCAGTTTCGAACTCAAGCAAGAAACCATTTTTGTAGGAAATGGAAGAGGGTCTGCATGGGGGGTCCTGACAACGCTTTACGCTAAATTCGGGATGGCCAACAACGTTTTACGTTAAATTCGGGATGGCCGACAACGTTTTACGTTAAATTCACGAAGGCCAGCAACGCTTTACGCTAAATTCAGAAAGGTCTGCAATGCTTAACGGTAAATTCTAGAAGTGGCAACATTCTGCAGAGGCGACGGCAGCAAACTTCGGATTTGGCAGCGAAATATTGCTGACCTAGGGGGTTCCGAGGGCATACTCAGTAGCTCCTTGAAATGTTGACTCTCTGAAACGCTATAATATATTACGTTTCAAGGGAAAATTCTGCTGAAAGAGAAAGTTAAGTTTTGATGATGACGCTACCCGACATACCTTGTCGAGCGCGGTAGGCGCAAGGTGTTGCAAGGGAGGTCCGGGTAAATTTTGAAATCCTGACCCTCGGAAACGCCATTTCCCGAATGTTTCAGGGCAAAATTTTGTTGGCCATTATATAAAGCATGATGACATTTCTATATGCCCCAAAAAAGTTTATTGAGGGCACCCCGCCCTGCCCCACCCAACGCCTAGCTTTTCAGCATTTCGAGCGCCGGAGGGGCGAGGGTTGCATTACGAATTACGTAAAATAAAATAGCTTCCCTGCGAATTACGGGAAAGTAAAAAGGCAGCCTACGCCTTACGGAAAAGAGCATGCAGACCCTCATGGAAGTAGGGTGACACAGAATTTTCGGTCTTCTCAACCGAAAGTCATCAAGTCTTTCTATAGTGCGTTTCAAACATGTCTTCCAAATTGAAGACAAATCTCTTAACACAAATATGATTGTGCATGAGAGTTGCTGGAGGTGTTTTGTAATCTGAATGTACCGGGAGAAAGCCTTTACATCTGTTTGTTGATTCCCTCTGAAACTTTTCTCTTATTCTGGCTAGCGTTGTGATGCCTAGATCTCTGCTGTCATCTATATTATTTCCAGTGTGACACATGTTACACGAACGTAGGGAGATCATTTACTGCTTGTCAACTCCACCTACAGGCCGGCGTGTTCTCAATAACAACTCCCACACTGACNTGGTCCAGTATACCTTGAGGTTAATGCCTCCACCACATAAGCTGTTACGCCAAAAATAGATACTCAAGCAACCGCATATGCTTTTGAAACGGTCAGCCGTTTCGGAAAGAATCCACTTTCCTTCGTCAGCGACACTGAAGTGATCTGCAAGAAACAGCTCTCTTATACTCTAACTCTGAATAAAGCCAATTTCAGATGTCCAATAGGAAAGGTTGTAAGACAACTCAGACTGAAGACAATTTGGATTCCTAAGAAAACAAAGCTAAGCCAAAGTCAAGCTGAAGACAATTTGGATTTCAAAGGATATCAAGGCTAAGACACAGTTAATGCAAATGAGTCAATTAGCTCCTGTTATTCATAGTTAGAGTATAAAAGAGCTGTTTCTTGCAGATCACTTCAGTGTCACTGACGAAGGAAAGTGGATTCTTTCCGAAACGTCTGACCGTTTCAAAACCATATCCAGTTGCTTGAGTAACTATTTTTGGCGTAAAAGCCTGTGTCCTGTATGCCTTAACCCCATGGTATACTGGACCACTGTAACTGTCAGGACTCAAATCCAGTATGCAAGCACATACACAAAGTACTAGTACATTCGTGCCAGGTACGAATGCAGCAGTCTGGTAAATCTACAGTGAAAACTAAAGACATTGACAAAGGTTTGTATCTCTATACAACTAACATGGACTCTGAAGCCTTAGAATGTGGGAAGTCAACAAAAGGTACCTGGCCGAGCTGGATACACAGACTGTCATTATTTCATTCATGCAAATGTGTGCACGGTGTTGGAACAAACTACAGGGCATATCAATCCGGAAATACTACAAGGCCAAGCAGCAAAAATTACAGACGTGTAGTCCGTCACGGCAGCATGGCAACAAAGGCCAAAAGAAGTCAACAGTTTAGACCCTAAAGGCAGAGGCTTTCATTTCCAACTTTGTGAAGTGCCATGGCCAACTCCAACCGAACATTAACCGACAGCACATGCCCACATCATCTGAACAAGTCTTCCATCTATGCGTGGACGCCCAAGTTCCACATGGACACAAACATAACTGTTAATGTCCTGATAAGTGCTGCTCAAGAGTTATCAAAATGTAAGTAAAGAAACTTTTAGACTTGCCATCTTTGACAATCTAACAAGGTCTTCGAACTCAGGGTACATAACTCTTGCTATATAATCAATTTTTTTTGCAAATTTTGCAATTATGTTAACCTATCGTATTCTATCTATTGGTTCGGTGATTTTCCTCTGGAAACAACTTTTGAGCGTTTATAAGTTGAAACAACTAAATTCATCTTCCAGGAAACTGACATGGCACAATGATGGCATTTCTGACAGAGACACACTTGTGTGGATAAAGATACTTGGTGACCACGGAGGTGGCAGCTTCAAGATGGCATTTCAGCCCCTAAATAAGATGTGTCCCAACTCCAAACTCAACACGATAGTATGCTATGTTTCAAGGCGAATGGCACTAGGGACAACATCATAACAGAGACCAGACGGTTGGTTAATGAAATAAAGGCCCTTCAAGTCAATACATGGAGGTTAGTCAGATGTGGATGTTACAAATCAGCTTGTATGAAGACAAAGACATGCACCATTCATGATCCATCCGATATATACCACTGTGACTTTTCTTAATGTCTTCGACAGGTACTTTCCAAATGGAACGGTCAAGTTCTGTGGCGGCCATGTTGTACTACTGCTAGAGCTTTTTAACGAAACACTCAACAAATGCATAAGAGAAAAAGAAATGGAAAAGTTGAGGTGCAAACGTCAGACACGACACGGATCCAGCTGTGGATGTCTGACACCATGAAGCAAATGAAGATTAATCACTTTGCAGCACCCGTACAAAGTGGCATGATAACATGGTCACATTCATCAAATACTTCAGAAAGCAAATTTTCCCAGTCCTCAAAGATCAGGTTGTGGAGCCACAACTGATCAGAAAACCAAAAAAGCGTGGAAGTATGGGCTGGCTGTCATGCTGCGCTGTGATGAGGACGAGAATACAAGGCCGGTGCGTTTAATATCTACAAGATGATCTATGACTTAAGTTGATGTAATAGAAAGGACTTACTATGAGAAAATGTATTTTTCCCCTTTATCCACTCCTCATGTTTTAATTTTCTTGCGTGTTCTTCTATCAGACGAATTGGCATCACTCCACGTTTCTACTCAAAATGGCTATCGTAGCCTATAAACTTACAAAAAAAAGTAAACATATTTATCGCAATGTTTTATGTTTCAACAGAATGGATGGCAGTGAAAACCAACAAAGTGGGCCACAAGACCTTCAGGCGAAAAATGACAACCATGATAAACACCAGTTGCCGCCATGTGCGCAACAATGCATACCTGGAGTTTTTCATGAAGGACTTTCATGCATTCATCATCCGCATGATTTTCCACCTACAGAGCGTAGATATTGCCTTAAACTCTCACATGTTTTTCAATCTTTAAAATGTCTTCTTAAAATTAAGGCAGTGATATAAAGCATGGAATAGAATCTATAGAATAGAATCATATAATAGAATCTATTTTACCTGTTACAAATGGGAAAAAGCTTATGTCTTTGAACTGTGGGGTAGTCCGAGGGGTGCACATCGCCTGACACCCTACTGGCCAACAACTGCCACAAATAGAAGGAGCTGACTACCTTAGTTGGACATTTGCTGCGGGGACACAGCCAGCAGACCAAGAGTCAACACAAGAAACGTGGGCCACCGATTGACTAAGTCAGGCCTGGGAACGAAGTCAGTGAGTTGGAAGTAACCACACAGAATACGATACGCATCTAAAGCCGAAATGCCGCGCACTTCACAGGAAACTGTGCGAAGCGACTGTTCAACGGCCCAGAGCTAGTCAGTCGAAATATCAGGAGCAAACAAAACAAACTGGCACTTAACCAAGACAAGATCCGAAAAATCCAGCAGTTTGAAGATGGCAACTATAGAGTAGGCGCATCTGACATGAACAAACAGTGGATCCAGTGTATAATTCGTATCGACAGCTCAAGGGACGTCTGTCTCGAGGACGCAGTTGCCCAGTACGAGGCCGACCTGCCATCGCCGGAGTTGTTTCCGATGGAACTTAACAGGTGGAAAAAACACTTTATGTCCGACCCGCCAGAGGTGCGACCGGCCTCTCCCGCAGAGGCGGTCAAGCGCTGTGATGTCACAATGTCTCCGAATGTCGGCGTTTTGTTGAAAATCGCCTGTACTCTGCCAGAAACATCGTGCGAGTGTGAGAGAAGTTTCAGTGCCCTACGATGGTTGAACAACTACATGCGGGCTTCGATGGGAAAGATGCGGCTGTCCAACCTGGCACTTATCCATATCCACTACGACACTGACATAGATCTAGACAAAGTAGTTGATTGTTTTGCTCTACTCAACCCCCGCAGACTAGAACTGGAGAACCTGTTGAAAGACCGCTAAGAGAAAAGACGATTAGCTATAGCTTAAGAATATTACGTTAAGAGTTACACTGTTAGTGTTATTTTATCAGGCTGTATAAAGTGATAGGTTAAGAATATCAAGTTAAGACTGTTAACTGAGGCAGTTACGTGTCAGTTTAAGAATGTCAAATTAGACTGTTAACTGAGGCAGTTACGTGTCAGTTTAAGAATGTCAAATTAGACTGTTAACTGAGGCAGTTACGTGTCAGTTTAAGAATGTCAAGTTAAGACTGTTAACTGAGGCAGTTACTGAGGCACCAACATCGAATATCCAAGGTGGAATGCCCGCTCTCCTCCAACTGAATGGACTACACCCACTCCTCCAGGTGGGTCTCCAAAAACTACCCCTCCAACTCCAAGGGGGGCTGCAATGACCCCCCCCCCCCTACCTACATGGGGGTCTACTAGAACCTCCCAAAACCCACACCCACCCA
>NW_023365927.1:25310-26292 GCF_000003815.2 Branchiostoma floridae
ATCATCCTGGTACATCAGGCCAAAAGACAGCACTCCAGCCCAGCCTCATTTCACTGATTTGTTATGGAAAACTTTTAAACCCTAATTGCAAGTTGGATACAACTTCTGTGTACAGTAACTTTGTTCTAGTATACATGTATGTATACTGATGTATATTAACTGACCTATAATCACCTAATGTTCGAAGTGCTTGTAGGAGCTACTGGTACTGCCATTTAAAGTGATAGACTGGCCTTATGAGGAGGTTACTGATGACGCACTGGAATGAGAAGATTTAAAGACTTTTTTCCCTTTTCTAAAGTTCACATAATAGTATTAAACAAACGCTGATCACTGTTATATATAAATTATTTTCCTATACGGGTGCAACCGTATTCAGCAACATAAAATGCATTGATATAGAAACGCGATAAGGCAATTATGTCGTCATGTATTCATGTTTTGTAATGGCAAATGACTTTCAACTATATAACAAAGAAATAGTCAATGTTTGGTAGGAAGTCTTAACTTCATGGCTACTTGAATATATGGCCAGACAGGTTCAATAAGTCTTTGTTGTATTTTTTTCTGCTTAAGTTTAAATGAATAATGCCACATGTGCCAAGTTATTGATTATGTTTTGTATACCACAGTGGCCGAATATTGCGGCTCAACATTTAGCCCCATGATGATGCTACTGGCTCCATCTGGGCATCGGAGAATGACACCTCTGTTGTGGTCTGAAGGTATATGTAAAGATAAGATGCCATTTTGATGGAAACTGAATGCTGTGAATTAGTGTTGCTCGAATTCAGAATAGTGTTAAGGAGACATGTTTGTATGTGTATATGCAGCAATAACTACAGCAGAAATAGTGTCTCAACTGCCATTATATGCTACATGTAGCCAACAGTGGTGACGCAATATTTGTAAATGGGTGTTTTTTAACTTCTTCCATCTATTACATTTTATAATATTATACCGTAACATCACCTAGTGAAAA
>NW_023365927.1:26558-30589 GCF_000003815.2 Branchiostoma floridae
TTTTTTCATGGTCCTATCAACTTTATTTACAGTATACTCAGTATTTATCAAATCATTAAAGGGATTAGCTCTCCCCATTTTTGTCTAGCTCTAGTTTCTGATAATTTACTTTCTGTAATAATGACATTTTTCGAGTTTCTGCAGAACAGTATAAAACAATTTGTGTTACTAAAAAGTGCCTTATCTTTGTATAATACCCATGATTTTAATATGGTGTACAAGGCTATTGTTAATATATGATTACCTGCTTTTGACATGTACGTTTCTTGGAAAACCAATAATACATGTTTCAAAGTTACTAATGTTGCTATTCATCTTTATCACATGTAGGAATCTCTCAACTCTTTCCCAAAAGTTATCCAACCTGGTGCAACTAAAGAACATGTGTTCCTCGTTCTCTATTATCTTGCAATGTTGCAAAGAGGGGAATCTATTATTTTCCATTTATAAAGATTGTTGTTACATGGTAAAATTCTATGTAGCAATTTGTACATGAAATTTGACAGTTTTCTTTCAGTTGTGAAGTTAATTGTTCTATCAATCCAAGGAATTTGAAAAATTTGAGGATTTTTATGGAAGTTGGCTGCCCATGATTTTAAACTATTTGGGCTTTTGATTTTATTAAGGATTAGTTTCTTGTACAGAAACCTGCATGTGTAATATTTGTAATCAAAGTCTTTTGTTGTTTGTTCCGTGGATTGATATTGTATGTTTTTCAGCAGTACTATCCAACTTTTGGGAATTGCGTTTTTCACTTTGTACACTTCGACTAAACAATCTTTCTTATCACTCAATTTGTCGAGTATGTTATTCTCCTTTATACAATGATTTTCATCCAACAGGTCTCTTAAATATATAATTCCTGAATATATCAAATTCTTAAAATACAAAGTTGTGCTCCTTTTCTTGCTCCTATAATCAATGACATAACTGGATCCCCAAATAATGTGATTTTTAACTTCCTCTGGAGTAAGTGGTTCAGGTACATTTCCCCCTGCAGCCTTGTGCCAGCTTAATATGACTTGAATGAAAATTATACTGCTAATACAAGCTCTTTATTCTACATAGAAACCAGACATTTCATACTGTTTTCCCCCTAGTACATATCTTTGCTTTCGATTCAACAATTTCCAATCAGGCTGACCGAATATTTGGTCCTTAACACGTGTCATCCATTACAGGATTAGACGACATGTCCCATTTGTCGGCATCAAGTATGGGAGAGCAGGATTTCTCCTCAGTAAAAGTAAGTGATTTGGTATTGTTTATCAAGGAGATAAGAGCTGTTGCAAAACGGGTGATATATATATATATATATATATTCATTGTGCATCTGTGCATCTTATACCTATTTTCTTTTTTCTAAAACATTTGAGGTTTCCACTTACAGAAAAACACGTCCATTCGAATATTCATAACCCGGGCCGTGACAATAGCGGTCCGGACTGTCCATTCAAATGGTCCGGCAGCGATAAATAGAAGGACAAAAGGCATTGTCCGTGGATGCACCGCGACCTTTTGACCGTCTCTCAAACAAAAGAATCGGGTCTTCCTCCTCGTCTTTAAGTTTTACTAGGACTTACAGAGCGTCAGAAATCAGGCTCGCTGCAGCAGAAACAGCATCTCTGTCTATCTCTCTATCTCGCGCTACACCCTCACCACGGAAAACATGGCTCAGGCCCAGCTGGACATGCGGAAGTCGTTTTCATAACACAGTATTACTCTTAGATTTACAAGACTCGTGTTTTTTTTACTATATATCTCAGAATCTGTTGTTCTTTAAATTCTATATAGAACTGGAACACGCGTCGCAGAGTTTTCTGCGCGAGGCCCTCAACCCGGGCGAGAAAATTCTGTACAGGCGGAGGGTGTGGGTCCAGTACCTACGGTCCCTATGGGAAAGATGTAAGTATCGTTAAGTTTTTTTTTGTTGTTTTATGTTTGTATGTGTGTATACTTGTATACTTATCCTCAAACTACATATCGTGAATTTACTCTTTTTGTCGTTTTTCTTTAGTCGAGACCTCACGTGCAGGGGCCATGAGGCTGGAGCCTCTACGGCACCACCTAGATCCGTACGTGTCGGCATGGGCTGATGACCGGTACCACGGTAACATGGCTTTCCTATGTACTTTTTTAAAATTTATTTTCATATACAAAATATATGTAATCTTCTTTTTTCTTCAAACTGTTAACTGCTCTAGTACTACATTTTGTTGTTTTAAACTTTTTTGAAATTTATCCACTTTCCTGTATCTGAATTTATTCCCTGCTGTATTCTGATATACAAATCCCCTATATTCATAAGCTCTTTTTCCTACAGCCAAGACGCAAGCGACCATCAGGACAATGTGTCCGCACGCCTAAGGCAGTTTACAGACACATTGTTGACCATACTCATAAATACAGAACGAGAGTTATCCGAAAATGGCGAGTATACAAGAGAGGAGTTGTTCAGGGAAGCTGCGCGGCGGGCGATAGGCCAGGCCCCACTTATTGATTATGACATTTTTCAGGGGTATCAGAATCTTTTAATAACAGGATATCAGACTGCACCTGCACCGCCACCAACATTCAACCTGCCTTCCTGCTCCCAGCTCAACAGGGAGACACTTTGTAACACACTGTCAGGCATGGGAGTAGAAACCGTAGACTTCTCCCATGGGGAAGAGATGACTGATCCGCAGCTCAGAACTGCAATTGATTCTACCGTCGCTTTTCTAACGAGCGCCCGTGAAATGAGCAGCAGTGAAATGAGCGCCAGTGAAGTGAGCGACGATGACAGCCCCCAAGAAAGCCAATATGAGGGCGACGAAGACTCGGAGAGTGGGCTTGGAAGTCAGGACCAGAGTGGTCCCCAAGACACCGAAGAAGTCGATGGCGATGACCAGGTGGGGGGCAGTGAAGGCCAAGTGGGGGCATTGAGAGCGGATCTGAACTGATATTCAGCATTATATACAGCATCTTGATTTTCTTCATATGTCAGTCTGACAACTTCATTATAATACTATTCTAAATTGCATATTTTTGTAGACTGCAAAAGGGCCTGTATGCAAAGGATGGCGGCGGATCTGTTCACCTTCGTGACATGGTCATATACCTGAATGACTTTGCAATAAAGCCCCAAGATGTTGGCAAGTTCATAAGGGATGTCTTCAAGGTGGGAACAGAGTATTGTAATGACATCGTCATCTGTCAGTGATGAGAAGGACAGAAGTGATAGTGGAGAGCAGCACAGTAATGATAAAGAACCCACAGAGTCACCAGCAAAAAAGACGAGATTTGATAATCCCTTTGTTGTTAATAACTTTGTAGCTGGAGCCTATGAGGACACATGGTGTGTGGGTCGGGTAGACCTGATACACGATTCAGGTGAAGAAATTTTGTGAGAATTTGCATACATGATGAACTTCATCGCCCATTTCATGTGTCAAATACTGTATGGGCCCTGGGCATCACCTGTCGTACTGTTCCGTAAGAAAGATGGAGGGTAAAGATTTTGTGTAGACTATCGTAAGCTGAATGCCAGAACACGTAAGGATGTATTCCCGTTACCGCATATTGAGGAATCTTTAGACGCACTGTCTATTTTCGACCCTGGATTTAGCTAGTGGATATTAGCAGGTGTGAAAAAGGATGCTTAACGATTGGCCTAAGACAAAATCTGGTGATCGCCTACTCATCTTCAAATTAACATGGATCCAGCAAAGCGTAAAGGAAACTACTGCACGCGAGAAAATCCGTGCCAGGAGGATTACAGAACAATTCCGCACACTTCAGGCGGCCCTGTTTCCCTCCACGATGACCAAGATGAGTAGGGCGGCTATTTAAGACGCTGCCATCAACAAGTTGGCTGGGAAGACAGAAACGGCCACAACCGCCAACACTACATCGACTGTCCAACTTGAATATGAGCAGGTCAGTAACATCTACATGCTAACAACTACTGACAACTACTACTCTTCCCCACAGTTGTTCCTAGATCTGATCGATGCAGGCGCCAATGCCTGCGGAACAGTGCGAAACCGCAA
>NW_023365927.1:30689-36987 GCF_000003815.2 Branchiostoma floridae
CCCTTCACTGGTTAATCTGCAGGGTGCTACAAACGAACTCCGAAAACACTCCGCTTTTGACTTTTTTTTTTCATGGTCCTATCCATGAACTTTATTTACAAGTATACTCGGTATTTATCAAATCATTAAAGGTATTAGCTCTCCCCATTTTTGTCTAGCTCTAGTTTCTGATAATTTACTTTCTGTAATAATGACATTTTTCAAGTTTCTGCAGAACAGTATAAAACAATTTGTGTTACTAAAAAGTGCCTTATCTTTGTATAATACCCATGATTTTAATATGGTGTACAAGGCTATTGTTAATATATGATTACCTGCTTTTGACATGTACGTTTCTTGGAAAACCAATGATACATGTTTCAAAGTTACTAATGTTGCTATTCATCTTTATCACATGTAGGAATCTCTCAACTCTTTCCCAAAAGTTATCCAACCTGGTGCAACTAAAGAACATGTGTTCCTCGCTCTCTATTATCTTACAATGTTGCAAAGAGGGGAATCTATCATTTTCCATTTATAAAGATTGTTGTTACATGGTAAAATTCTATGTAGTAATTTGTACATGAAACTTGAGAGTTTTCTTTCAGTTGTGAAGTTAATTGTTCTATCAATCCAAGGAATTTGAAAAATTTGAGGATTTTTATGGAAGTTGGCTGCCCATGATTTTAAACTATTTGGGCTATTGATTTTATTAAGGATTAGTTTCTTGTACAGAAACCTGCATGTGTAATATTTGTAATCAAATTCTTTTGTTGTTTGTTCCGTGGATTGATATTGTATGTTTTTCAGCGGTACTATCCAACTTTTGGGAATTGCGTTTTTCACTTTGTACATTTCGACTAAACAATCTTTCTTATCACTCAATTTGTCGAGTATGTTATTCTCCTTTATACAATGATTTTCATCCAACAGGTCTCTTACATATATAATTCCTGAATATATCAAATTCTTAAAATACAAAGTTGTGCTCCTTTTCTTGCTCCCATAATCAATGACATAACTGGATCCCCAAATAATGTGATTTTTAACTTCCTCTGGAGTAAGTGGTTCAGGTACATTTCCCCCTCCAGCCTTGTGCCAGCTTAATATGACTTGAATGAAAATTATACTGCTAATACAAGCTCTTTATTCTACATAGAAACCAGACAGACATTTCATACTGTTTTCCCACTAGTACATATCTTTGCTTTCGATTCAACAATTTCCAATCAGGCTGACCGAATATTTGGTCCTTAAACGTGTGTCATCCATTTACAGGAGAAGACGACATGCCCCATTTGTCGGCATCAAGTATGGGAGAGCAGGATTTCTCCTCAGTAAAAGTAAGTGATTTGGTATTGTTTATCAAGGAGATAAGGGCTGGTGCAAAACGGGTGATATATATATATATTCATTGTGCATCTGTGCATCTTATACCTATTTTCTTTTTTCTATAACATTTGAGGTTTCCACTTACAGAAAAACACGTCCATTCGAATATTCATGGCCCGGGCCGTGACAATAGCGGTCCGGACTGTCCATTCAAATGGTCCGGCAACGATAAACAGAAGGACAAAAGGCATTGTCAGTGGATGCTCCACGACCTTTTGACCGTCTCTCAAACAAAAGAATCGGGTCTTCCTCCTCGTCTTTAAGTTTTACAAGAACTTACAGAGCGTCAGAAATCAGGCTCGCTGCAGCAGAAACAGCATCTCTGTGTATCTATCTCGCGCTACACCATCACCATGGAAAACATGGCTCAGGCCCAGCTGGACATGCGTAAGTCGTTTTTATAGCACAGTATTACTCTTAGATTTACAAGACTCAAGTGTTTTTTTACTACATATCTGAGAATCTGTTGTTTTTTAAATTCTATATAGAACTGGAACACGCGTCGCAGAGTTTTCAGTTTACAGGGGGACACATTGTTGACCATGCTCATAAATACAGAACGAGAGTTATCCGAAAATGGTATACAAGAGAGGAGTTGTTCAGGGAAGCTGCGCGGCGGGCGATAGGCCAGGCCCCACTTATTGACTATGATATTTTTCAGGGGTATCAGAATCTTTTAATAACTGGATATCAGACAACACCTGCACCGCCACCAACATTCAACCTGCCTTCCTGCTCCCACCTTGACAGGGAGACACTTTGTAACACACTGTCAGGCATGGGAGTAGAAACCGTAGACTTCTCCGATGGGGAAGAGATGACTGATCCGCAGCTCAGAACTGCAATTGATTCTACCGTCGCTTTTCTAACGAGCGCCAGTGAAATGAGCAACAGTGAAATGAGCAACAGTAAAATGAGCGACGATGACAGCCCCAAGAAAGCCAATATGAGGGCGACGAAGACTCGGAGAGTGGGCTTGGAAGTCAGGACCAGAGTGGTCCCCAAGACACCGAAGAAGTCGATGGCGATGACCAGGTGGGGCCAGTGAAGGCCAGGTAGGGGGGGGGGGGGCATTGAGGGCGGATCTGAACTCCCGCCATCAAGCCCTCACAATTCCATGTCTTTTAGAGGCTTCTGCACCCTACAACCACGACAGCGACCAGGCTAGTGACGCCAACTTTTGGGACGACGATAGCGATGACGTGGGGGACAATGACAGCATCACTGTAATCCCGCCATCTAGCCCTCAAGATTCCCTGACTACCGACAACCTGGATTCCACCAACCTCATGCAGTTGCCCCCTACTCCGGAAGAGCATCAGAATACCATTAACGATCATGACAGTGACCACGACAGCGTCATTATTATAGATGACACGAGTGAAGACATGGAAGATGACGGTGCAGAAGAAAATAGGGAGCGACCTTCAACCGTGGCACCTGCGGTAGAAAATATCTGCAGGGTCAAGCCGTTCAATAGGTGAACATCAAGAGTTTATCTTATCACATACATTAATGTATAAATCTTTCTAAAATGACTGAAAACAAATACATGTTTGTTACTTGCCAGCCCAGTTGGACATGAGCAAACCTAAGTGCGATTACTTCATACTTGGTGGTTCATCCTTTATTACATGGTAGACAAATTTGTTGTGTGCATGTTACCAAAAACTGCTGAAACAATTTAGGATTTGTCAGGGTGACTGAATTGACAGTGAAGGAGGAATAATCCACTGTATTTGATGTAATGCTGCACAGCACTCAGTCTATGCATTGAAGATTACCTGTATTTCAACGGTTGTTGTCTTGTATCTATACAGAACTGAGTAGATGCTGTCTTTACTTGGAAATGACTATGTATAATAGTCTAGAATGTCCATATGTTGTCCTTAGGTTGGCTAAGGTTCTGATACTCATTCCAAGCACAGTTAGATATCAAATACACGAATGAACGATTGTTCAGTATCGTACGTACCTGTGTGATTTGCCTTTAAGTAAGTTGTGATCATGTGTGTGGTCTATGAACTTTGCTAGTCAAGTCTATATTTATATATATCTTTTAGGTTCTGATACTCATTCCAAGCACAGTTAGATATCAAATACACGAATGAACGATTGTTCAGTATCGTACGTACCTGTGTGATTTGCCTTTAAGTAAGTTGTGATCATGTGTGTGGTCTATGAACTTTGCTAGTCAAGTCTATATTTATATATATCTTTTGTACATTGTTCACAGAATCCTGCTTTACCTTTCAACTTTGTGCAAAGAGCCAATTATAGACTCTTTTTAATGAGAGACCCCTCACAGGAAGTGAAGGGGGAGGGCAAAGCAGGTGCAAAAGCACCTTTGCAAGGTAAGATGGTTTGGTCCTTTTTACTTAATCATACTTAATACCATGGAGATCAACGGAAAAAACGTCCCTATCATGCTTCTGGGGGACCCAGCCTATCCACTGCTTCCCTTGCTAACGGAGGGCTATCCGGAGAGCGGCCAGCTGACTCGGCAGCAGGACTAGAACTCCCGTCTGAGCGCGTATGGTTGTGGATCATGGAGTGTGGATTTGGCATTTAAGATGGCGGTGTCTGTCGAAACGTATCGACATCAACATCACATCAGTTCCGGACATTGTCCGCGCTGCATGTGTGTTTCGACACAGTGAGGTCTTTGACAACCATTGGCTTGTAGAGGGAGCACGGGATAACAATCCTGCATGACATCCCTAGAATGGTAATGCAGATGCCGAAGCCTATGTAGATGCCGATGAAGCTGCTCCACATACTGTAGTTCAAGATGCACTGACACTCCTGTTCGCGCAACAACAAAATCAACCGACGTGTTTGAAGAAGCTCAATTGTAGTAGCAAATTGCCAGGACAACAATTGTTAAATCGTCAAGATCTAAATGTAGACAAGGAAGGCTGCACCAAGTCTTTTCTTCAAACAAAAGCAAGGTCCTTGCACGAAGTAAAAAAAAACACAACCTGCATGTAAACTATGAGATTTCGTTGATGAGTTCCCACAGACAACCGTCCCCGGCTGTTACTTCCAATATTCCCAAAGCCTGTGGCGCCGGATCCAAAGTCTCGGCATAGTAAGGGTGTACAGGCAGGACCTTCAACTAAAACGGTGCCTTCGGATGATAATGGCCATAGGGTACCCGCCCGTGGCATTGGTGCGGGTGAACTTCAGGAACCTGGTCGACAATTCACCCACTACCTGATCACCCGGTATCCAGCCTGTGGGACTTCATCCCTTACTACTAAATTATGCATTGAACTGGATCTCTTGGCTCCCGGAAGAACTACCTCCGGGATCATCTCTTTCAGGTCAAATTTATTCAACAATTTGTTTCTAGGGACTGCTACAGTGTTCTTCCACCACAAGGACATTCAGAACTTCAGCAGCGGCATCCTCACCAAGGACAACAATCTTCTTAGGTCTGTTGCTAAGGATATCAGCAGTGTCCCACTTCTTGCATGTGTAAAAGAGAGGAACACAAATTAGTGTTGTTGTAGCCGTTAGGTGGGATGCCAAAGACGGCGATTTGTTCTACAGTGGGAAAGGCGTGTGCCAACCTGTGTTTATCCCTGTTGAGTTATCATATGTCAGGCGAGTGCCGACTCATGTTTTTCTCATTTAATCATTTCTGGTATTACCGCCAAAAATTCTCTTTGTGTTGGTTGATAATGTGTATCGAAGTGTAATTGCTCAGATCATCCTGAGGGAGGCATAAAATCGTTAGCGAAAAATATTGTAATACATCTATACAGGTCATGGAATACAAAAACCGAGACCTATTTGCTGGACAGAAAAAAAGGCAAACATGGGACGAAATGCGGCAAAAAGAAGAGCCACCATGCAAGGTTTGTCAGATATAGTACACAATTAATTCCATGTTTTAGTATCAGACAGTGGAAGAGGGTAGGGGACAGTTGGTGCAGAAGGATGTGGAGAGGCTGTGGGCCCAGCTCCTGGGGATAGAACAGCAACTTCAGGAGCGCAGGAGGAATACCAATGACCAAAGCGAAAGAAGACCAGGGTGTTTGAGTCAACCGAACCCGTGAACAACACCGGGATACCCTAGTCAACATTGCAGGGCAAAACTATCAAGACCAAGAGGAGGAAGCTCCGGAGGGGCTATCTGGAGCCTTGCTTCAGCACCCTCCCCAATCATATGGTGAGAGCAATATTTTCACCTATAGATAATATGTTTTGGTTAATGTAATGGTGTTCTTAGTCTTTTCAGAACGTCGAGACAATATGTCGAGACAATAGGTAAATCCAAGAAGAGGCAACAATCCAGTAAGTTGAGTCAGCTGAATAAACGTTGGTTTCCCCACATAGGGTAGAAACCCCTGTGCACCAAACAGTTCAAACAGCTTAATACCTTGAAGAAACAGAAGTAGACTCAAACTAGACGGCAAATGTACTAAATACCACATATCATAATATCCACAAGTACAACTTGTTCATGGGAGCAGGAGTTGACACAAAACACGTAACACGTGGATTAGGCAGCATTGACATCCAGAGTAGCTGATCACTACCTAACACTGACAGTTCATTACCTGGTCAACTGGGAGGTAAGAGCTCGAGTGTTACAAACACTGAAAACAGACATGTCTTAGACCGGGGATAATTTAGCAGTTGAAATCAAAGACTGCCTGGAGGACTTTGGCCTGAAGGGCAGGATAGAGGTAACGACTACCAACAATGCACAAGCCATGGTCAATGCTACAACCAGTGCAGGGATTCCACTGTCTCTAGGATGTTGTGCCCATACTCTAAATCTTTGTACACATAAGACAACGAATTAGCCCACCATTGGCACAATGTTAGCTGGCATCCGACTTGGTGTTACATTCTTCCGCAACTCAAGTTGTACTTAAGGGCAAACAGAAAGGCGACCAAGGGTGACCGTGACAAT